>NW_005187417.1:2143431-2152354 GCF_000239375.1 Pundamilia nyererei
CACAAAACCCACAAACACACACAAAGAAATTTGATGAAAGCATGTCACTGTGTCCAGGAAGTGAGATGCTACAGCCAAACCAGATACAGGAAGTGAAAAGCCACCCAGTCACTGTGGAAACTGGAGGTGGAAGCTAAGAATACTCCAGACTGGTGTGTGTATATGTGTGCGTGTGTGTGAGAAACTCAACTGTGGACAGCGTGACAAAAAAAAACCAGGAAGTGATAAAAGCTCTGAAATGAACAATTTTATATTTTTGTTTTCAAAAACATGTTTTAATCCAAACTGTTTGTTCCAATGCTCCTCTTATTGGTTATTTTCTATTTTATTTGGAACATTAAACTAATTTTTGCACAGAAATCAATAAAAATGTCCCAGATGAGGAACTCCTTGGCTTCCGTTCTTATCCTGCTCAGTTCTGTAGACTGCGAGAAGTGACTGTTTTCACTTAGGAGCTTTCCACTAGATTAACTGTATTATTCCTACAGAGCTTTGTGTTTGTGTTGCATAGACACAAAAGTTATTTGTTATAGGTGGTGGATAAGCAGCTCCAGCCACATAAAGCCAGAGCCCGGTCTGTTTCACAATGTATTTTCTTCCTGCCACAACAACTGCGGCTTCTCCAGACTTTGTTTATGGAAGATGCAAATTTCAGACAGAAAAATGTCCAAACTGTGGCTGCTTTCACTATCATTTAAGCTGAGCCAATACCAGCAATGAATTAGGTTTAACGTGATTGTTGTTTCACTAAATTGTGTGAATGAAACGATCTGGCTTGATTCTGACTGCCAGCTGGTGTACTTTAAACAGCTCCTTTTGGCTGGTTTTTTTGTTTTTGTTTTTGCATTTTTCATGGCACTAAAATTGGGAGGCCATTTTAACTAAAACAAATGACAGAAAATGTAATTTTACCCTATAGAATCATGCAATATCATCCAAAATTGAGAGCATATCCCTCTTAAACCAAAGACCTGTTTTGAGCACTTACACTGGAAGATGTCTGAAAAGCTGGGTTTTAAGGCTGCAACAGAAGAACATCTGTCTCATAGACACGTCTGGTTGCCACCCTGCTATGCCTACCCCTAGTCGAAAAGGTTATCATCCATTCTACACAGATGATGATCAAAGAAAAAGTAGCCCAGAGTGTCACACCTCCAGTGGTTGTGTGAATAATTGCATGAAGAACAAAATAAAAACCCAATGGAGTCTTCACCCCAGTAACCTTTTACCTTAAGTTACCTTTCTAACATGTGGTTAAGTTTGTGGAAGGGTGTATTTTAATGGTCTGGGAAAACCATTAACCTTTTCTAAACCTAACCATGAGGTTTTTGGTGCCTAGACATTACTAAATTTATAAAAAAAAATAAACAGTGAAAAACAAACAGTCAAAACAAAATGTAAGCCAAGAAGGTGAAATGTGAGAATACATTGGGCGAAAGCAATGATCAGGAAGAACTCTAGAGGTCAAAAAGTAACTAACAGGCTCTTGCTAGATGAGAGCTGTAACTGTCCAGTTGGCAATCATATTGGGCCATCTGTTATGGTCCCTGTGTCCGCAAGGCTACATGTGTTGTTGTTCACTCTTTCTCTTTCTCTCACCTCTCCGCCTGGGCGGAGCTCACCGCGGACTCCCGCCCTTGGCCCACACACCTGTTGCCCATTATGTGCTTGCCATATAATGGCATGCATTTAATGGATGCAGACAGTCTCATCGCTGGATGATTGTGCGAGACACATTAGTGAGCCTCTAGCCTCAGTAAAGTTTTCGTGTGTAAATCTGTAATTCAGCTTAACCAATCTTTCTTGTTAATAGTTTTCCCGGACCCGTAACCTACCCGCTGTGTGGACGTGTGTGGAGAAGAGAGCGTGTGTGAGAGAGCTTCCCCTTCCCAGATTTCCCCCCCTGGACCCTAGGAACTCTGAATTTCCCCCACTGTATATATTCTGCACCTGGTGATTGTGTAAACAAAACTCTGTTTTTTGGAACTGAACTCTGCTCTGCGCTTGAGTCCCCACCATCGCTTGAGCCACCATCTCTTTGCAGAGGGAATGGTAAATGGTAAATGGCCTGTATTTATATAGCGCTTTACTAGTCCCTAAGGACCCCAAAGCGCTTTACATATCCAGTCATCCACCCATTCACACACACATTCACACACTGGTGATGGCAAGCTACATTGTAGCCACAGCCGCCCTGGGGCGCACTGACAGAGGCGAGGCTGCCGGACACTGGCGCCACCGGGCCCTCTGACCACCACCAGTAGGCAACGGGTGAAGTGTCTTGCCCAAGGACACAACGACCGAGACTGTCCAAGCCGGGGCTCGAACCGGCAACCTTCCGATTACAAGGCGAACTCCCAACTCTTGAGCCACAATCATCCCGATCAGGGAAGAGTGAGTTCTCCAAAACTAGGTCTAAAAAATGAACCCAATGTGGGTACCTTATTTTTATCAAAGCGGGGTCTGTCACTTCTCTAGACCAAGCAATGTTTAAACACCATAGCATACCTGAGTATTATTGGTAACCACATCCATCCTTTATGACCTCAGTGTGCCCACCTTCTAGTGACTGCTTCCGGCCTGATAATGCACCTTGCCACAAAACAAGAATAATCTCAAACCTATTTCTTGAACGTGACAAATGACCTCATTGCACTCAAATGACATCCACAGTCACCAGATGTCAATTTAACAGAATACCTTTGGTGGTACTGGACATCCATTCAACACAATCGACAAATTTGCAGCCATTGTATGATTTTATCCTGTCAGTATAAAAAATAAAACTTCAGATAATTTGCTATCATTGAAGTGTGTTATGTCCTCGTCAATCTAGTAGGTGACGTCAGTGGCTTTATCTTTTATATACATCTAATTATTCATAATCTATTCCATGATAACTGTCTTGCCACGTCTCACATGTTTAGTATAGCAGTCTTACCCAGTAAGGAATAATATTCTTTTCTGAAATGATGGAATAAGAGAGTTTCTTAAGATTAGATTAGAAGTAGGCTTAATGGTTTATGAGAAAATATAAAAAATAACCGACCAAAGGGATTTAATGTTAGCACACTTGAAGAAAACCATGGCATTTTCAGTAAGAAATCTGCATAGGTTTTGTGCAATTTTGTGTACTTTGTGTGTTTTCTTAATGTGACTTGTGCTGATACGTTTAGAGCAGCTGTTGCAAACTGAACTCGCAGAATAGATGAGCTGCGGCAAAAAGATGTTAGTATGAAGTTTGTCTTCAAATTCCTCCTGTGCCTGCACCATTTGTGAGGACATGTGTCAAAATACAACAGACATATATGCCTTCACAACATCGACACACACACACACACACACACACACGCACAGTCTGGGAAAGTCCTTATGATAGCGGGTTTCACACTCTTCTCATTTATGCTTTGTTCCACAGTCTGACAGAGTGTTCCAACACATTTATAGCCTGGGGAGTGCGTGCGTGCAATTGTTTCTCTGTGTGTTTGAATGACTTTGAGAAAATGCAAATGGAAATAAAACTCCAGATGAAATTGTTGCTGTTCTAACAGCAGCCAGACCACGTCGGCTCTCTCCCAGGACTCATTAACACTCTTAAATATATATTTTTAATGATAAGACAATTTGATAGACTGGTGTTCTGTTAAAGCTTTAGCAGCAATTTGTATTACCACACAAATATTCTGAGGTTGCTATTAAAAGGAATATTTCCACACAGAGGCCCCTCATATGCATTTTACAACTAGCCATGAGGTGAAAATCACCAATGACCTCAGCTTTGCATACAACTGTGACTGTCTACATGAGAACATTTGGGAAGGTGTCAAAATGAACCAATGCACATGATATACACTATATTGCCAAAAGTATTTGCTTGTCTTCCTTCACACATGTGAACTTGAGGGACATCCCAATATTAATTCATAGGGTTAAATATTATGTTGGCCCACTCTTTTCTGCTCTAACAGCTTGAGCTTTTCTGGGAAGACTTTCCACAATGTTTAGGAGTTTTTTTATAGGAATGTTTGACCATTAATCCAGAAGTACATTTGTAATGTCAGACACTGATGTTGAGGGAGACCTGGCTCACAGTCTCTAATTCAAAGGTGTTTCTATCAGGTTGAGGTCAGGACTCCGTGCAGGTCAGTCAAGTTCTTCCACGCCACACTCGCTCATCCATGTCTTTGTGGACCTCACTTTGTGCGCTGATGTACAGTAATGTTGGAAGAGCAAGGGGCCGTCCCCAAACTGTTCAGACAAAGGTGGGAGCATGAAATTGTCCAAAATGTCTTGGTATGATGTTTTTTTTGAGCAAATCCATTTGTTGATTAATTATTAATTCATGTACTAATAGGGACATAGAATAGAGAGACCAAATGTTTAATAATCCACATTTCATTGTTTTACTCTTTGGTGAAGTTGAGGATACAATATTTTTCTTTATTTTAAATAATTGTTTGCTAATTTGTTGTTTGCTTGTTTTCTGGAAGCTGACACAGTCTCTAAGGGGATAGAGTTTTAGGGATAACTGGAGGAGAGAAGCTGCATTGAGGCATGTAAGACTGCAACTCTCCTTCCTGGTCGAAATTCTGAATAGTGACATTTTGGGGGATTTAATAAGTTTGGCCAGATTTGTAGAAATGAAAGCTGCTCCAATCAAAGTGGGATGGATGCAAGACCAGGTTTCACACCGAAGGTTACCCAAATATTTACAAAGCTTACGCCATTTATTATGGCATTTATTTATTTATTTATTGGACACCACTCAGGCAGTCAGAAATTTAAGGAGAACATGCGGCTAAACCTGTCACTCGTGCTCTGATTTAGGAGGGGCCCAGAGAGTCCGTCTTTGTTACACGCCGACTCAATATTACATTTAGTGAACTCTGACTGACATATGCGAATTATAATTTACCCTTAGCCAGCAGTTTAAAATTTCCTTCAATAGAACCCAAAAGTGCAAAGCAGGACACTGGCTTTGAAGAGAGGAAGCACTAGTTTCTCGCTTCATTTTGTTCCTTGCCAACCTTCTTATCTTAGTTCTTGTTATTATTTTATAAGCTTGCTGTGTTTTATATTTTCTGAGAAACAGCAATAAATGCTGTAACAGTGAACAAGCTGTAGAGAGTGTTACTTGTGGTCATGTTGGGGGCCAGCTGAATCAGTTTTTATTGGTGGAGCACAGAAGACTGTCAGTATAAATCATTTAGTTAAGTATACACACATACATTTGAGGAATGCAACAATGCAATATGAGTGCCGACAGATATGAATAGTCAGACAGAACAAAACAGAGGCTGAATGCATGCAAATGGTACACTGAGACAGATGATTAAGACATGCTCATGCACAATCAGAGCACAAACGATACAAACACATATAAACAGGTTATAAAATCTTTGGTCCTTTCTTTGGGACAATTTTATTGAACCATGAAACAACACTTTTGTGATTTTCCAAATAAACATTTCACACCACCAAAATTTGTTTTTGTTCCCAGTGTTGGAAACTGTAGGAGGCCTTATGGGGGACTCAGCGTCCCAGACCAGTCCATCCTCCACTCTTCATCTTTGATGTTTTTACTGCTTTATTTTCAGCTCATAAGTGGTATAATCTGCACTCCCAACACCTACTTAATGATCTCTATTGACATTTAGCAATATTTTTCATTCACATAATTAATAACCAATATATATGCTGTATATATTGGTTACAGTATTGAAGATACTTAGAAATAACGCACTGGGAGATAAAGTGATAAAGAAATTTAAAAAGCTTTGCATTAGAAATTAGCAACATAAAGCAACATACAACATAGAGAAAAGACAGTAAATGATCTCAGACACATAAACATCTCTGCTCCAGGATAAAAACGTGTGCTAACACATTTCTCCCAGGCACGTCTGAAGCTGTTTTATTCCCCTTCTTTCCAAATATGTATCTTTCTCTAACACACATGCACACAGTTACATGTCTTGATTTTGTAAATCTATGCCTTATATTTGGTTATCAATCAATATGTCAAAGCTAAAAGTAACACTGACCTTTGTTTCTTGTATGTAAACAAGCAGATGAAAATAAAACATAAAATATGGAGAATGATCTGTTATTTTCAGAGGTAAAAATGAATAGAAAATGCTCTTGATGGACTGGTGACCTGACTGGGGAATAACCTGCCTCTAAACCTGTGACAGCCCTCCTGTGACCTGTGAGCAGTTAAGACATGTGCAAATGAGTGGGCATCATGTGAGATGTCTGCTGCATACTCCTCCCAGCTAGTTTCCTTGCCTAAACCATTAATTTATCAATTTTCTTAACCTGGTGTCTCATTTAGGCTCATGGAGGCAGGGACTGTGACTGAGATAGACTGTGGGAGGAAGCCAAAGTATCCAGAACCAAAAAGCTTTATTGATAGCCACTGAAGTTTCTAAAATTGTGCCTACATTTTTAAAGATTATTTGAAAATTGCTTAAGGTTAATCAACAACAAGGACAAATCTGATGAGCTGTATCTAAAAAACAAACAAACAAACCCCTTAACCCCTCAGAAGGGTTTAAAAAACCTTTAATTTGAGCAGTAAATTAATTGTAAAATTGTGACTGAGGACTCATAAGTCATCAGACTTGTCTGTACCTTCAGTCTGATGAGACATTGTGTTTTTGTAATCAGTGTCAGAGAGAATGGAGGGACGATTGATGTGAACAGATAAACTGAAACAACCATGTACCTACATAATTGCACTTTAAAAAAAATGTGTCTAGGTCATCAATCAGAAAATATCTTGTTTGTGTGTACCCCCTTGATGCGCCACTCTTGTGATTATGTGTTCTGTGCATGTACCCTATGTACTCTAACGGTAATGCCATATTGTCAAATATCAACATATACAGATTCAGACATTTTCCTGTAATTGCAGGGGGAGCCTTAGAGAAACTTTACCACACAGTCAAATCAGGGTTGATGATTCTGTCATCTCAGTGAGACTAAAATACAAATTATAACAGTATTCAAAGAATGTCTGTCTGGATACAACCAGTTAATTTATACTGTATACATTGTGCAGTCTTTACCTTACAAATATATAAAGTGCTCTGAGATAACTGTTGCCATGAATGAACCCTAAACGTAAATAGAGCATACAAAACCCAGGTTTTACTTACATACAACGAGGAGAACATAAGTCTTTGTATTGTAACCGCTGTAACGTCACCCTTTGGTCTGTGTTTTGCTTTCTAACTTTCAGTTTTAGAGCCAGAAGTAACAAAACTGAGATGATGAAGTGGTGTGCTAAGTTTTCAGCTAAGCTGAGCTAAGCTAAGCTGCATTTAAATGCAACATGAGTGCATTGCACAGACAGAGTTATACCTGTAATGAGTTCCAATAAAAATACACACAAAATACTGTAATTCCATTGCACCAGTGCCAACAACACAGGTTAAGAAGTTTATTTCAGTAACTTGAATAAGCTGAAGTGAAGGCTTTCACAAAGCTAGCAGCTAAAACTCACTATATCAGCACCAATCTGATTGCCAGTTCAACATATAATATTCAATTCATTTGAATTTTGGTTGTTTATATATATATAAACCAGTATAACCAGTATATATATATATAAAAAAATTTTTTACTTAAAAGTATATACTTACACTGTTAGACACAAACAGAAAGCACGGAAAAAGAATATAGACTTGGAACTAATAGAAGCAAAAGGACGATATGATGTTGATTTTTGCAGTGATGATTTAATTGGGAAATTTGGGATGTAAAAACACAATTATTCAGAAATCTAAAATGCTACAAAGTTATTTAGGAATTTATATAGAAGTAACATAATTGAATACAAAGTAGATCTGCTAAAACTGGCATGATCTCTGTTATTTACATTAGTCTCCAAGCACACAGGCCTAGAGACTATTCAGTGGACCATTCAAATACTCCCCCAGTTAATCACTAAGCAGCAGTAAAACTGTGAAGATGTAAAACAAAAAACAAGACCGTTTGGCTTCAAAGGAAAAGTTGCATCTTTGGAAACCTTTATTTTAAAGGTAACCTACTCTCTGGTTTGTGTTTGTAGACATTAATGTCTTCTGAGCAACAACAGCAATCACAAGATTTGGTGACCGCTTTGTGGCCAATTTAATCTGGTGCCTACCAGAAACCTTCAGGAAGCACTTGACCTAATGAGCGGACTTCACCAAAGGGTTGCTGACCAGTCTTTAGGCCTATGTGACTGAATAGGTTGCACTCTACTAGGATAGTCTTTTGTAGGAAATCCAACAAAAAAAGCACTGCATTAACCTAGTCTACTTGAAATAAAAGCAAACATTATTTCAGCTCTGTGCGTACTGACCTCCTTTTGGATTCAGAATCAAGTGACTACAAGATCATCCTCATATTGTAAATTTAGACGAGTTTTGCAAAGCCTACAAGCTACTAAGACCTTAGAACTCCTAAGATGGTAAACATGAGATACTGTGTATTTTGTCATAGATTGTTCTGACACTGTGAATTGTGCACAAAAGTGGAGCTTATGAAACATCACAAACATATGAAAATCCCATGGTTCCAGCTTTTAAAATATATTAAATACAACTTTGTTGTTGTTGTCAAAGGAGCTTGGAAAGAAAAGCGTCTGGACTTCTTTAATTAAGTTGCTTGAAGACGTTTCACCTCTCATCTGAGAAGCTTCTTCAGTTCTAAGGTCAAATGGTGGAGAGTCCCAGATATAATGACACAATGAACACACCCGAAACTCTGGCTGATTGGGACCCACGCCCAGTTTCACACCTTGGCTCAGGGGATTAGAGGATCATCAGGGGGTCCTTTTGTCCCTCTGTGGGGGGTTACTCCCACTAGGTTTATATCTGGGACTCTCCACCATTTGACCTTAGAACTGAAGAAGCTTCTCGGATGAGAGGTGAAA
>NW_005187417.1:2152399-2162464 GCF_000239375.1 Pundamilia nyererei
TCCTTTATGCATTATGCCACTAAATGTTCTCCCTTTTGCTTTAGGCAGTTATCAGTCAGGTTTAGTTCTAACACAAAAATGTCTGCATACACAAAGAAGGAAAAAACTAGCACCTTTTGTTTGACAGTTTAAGACAAATCAAATTGTTGATTATTCACAGAGACCTCAGTCAGATGATTTTGTTCTGTCTGTAAGGAAGCTGAATCACTGTCATGCCACCTACCACTATATGCTGCTGTTTTTAACCCAGAGCTTGTTACTACATGTTCTTAAATTAACTTACACACATAGCGAGCTTGTGTGTGTGTGTGTGTGTGTGTGGAGGATGTACAGAGTGGAGCTCGTACTGCTAGACAAACTGGAGCTGTGTGGTTTTTATCTTGCTGTGTGTGTGTGTGTGTGTGTGTGTGTGTGTGTGTGTGTGTGTGTGTGTGAAAGAGAGAGGCAAAAAAACAAAAACAAAACGCATTCATATGCTTCTGTCTGGGTTTCAAATGTCTGCATGCCTTTATCCACGTATTTGTCTTGTGTTCTGTGTGTGTGTCTGTGTGTATTTGCCCCCGACACCACCACAGCACACCACCAACCACAGGAAGAGTGGGAGAGAGAGGAGAGGTGGACACCATGGAGCGGTTAACCTCATGACATCACAAGTGCTGAGATGATTGGCTGCTGCCAAAGGCTGGAAGGTTTATAAGCCAGCCGGTAGCCCTACTTTCAGCAGCATCATCACGGTGAAGCAAACCCAGGAGATAAACTAAAGACAAATCACGTCTCTGTGTTTCTGCTGCAGCCGCTGAACCCCTGAAGCTTCCCTCAACTGCAGACAAGGTCAGAATGAATTCATGACAAATTAACATTATATGTAATATATGAAGTTCTTGTCTGGTGTTTGCATTCCTAATGTCATGGTTAGAGGTGGGAAACTAGCTTAATGTTTATACAAGCTCCTGAAAATGTGCTTTTTTTTTAGCTTGAAGAATCTATCATTACAATGTGGAAATGTGATTATCAGGTCCTTGACTATATCTGCTGCACTCTCTAGTGCATGTCCAAAAGAATGTACATAGTCCTTTCCTGACTTTAGTGTCCCCACATTCTTAATGATACAGCACTTAGCTATACTTTTGAAAACAGTGTGCTACCTGCTGCATTTTGCAGAAGACTTTCCTAGCTTTAAAATGTCAAAAAGACTCATAAAGAAACATTTTTCCTAGTCTGATATTTAAAAACTGACCGACTGGTACAGAACCCAATCCTTTATGAGAAAGTCCTCTACACGTCATCATCTAACACCAGTGTTGTACATAACAAATAAATGTTACAATGAGAGCAAATCGTCGTAGCAAAGCCAGAAATCATGTGGAAAGTTTTAAGCAAAAAGCATAGAGCAGTTGGAACAGTTAGAGCAGCAAATTAAAGCTTGTTTTTGTTTTTAAACTATCACACTTGATGAACCGTGTAGGTGTCCACATACTTTTGCATATGTATAGGATCTCTTTTAAAGAAATTTGTTTGTAAATGACATTTTTTTTTAATTTTATGATTTTTAATTTCACTATTTTCCCCATAATTAAGCACTAAATGTTAAAGTTTTTGAATAGTTTTAAAAGGCAAATGTCTTTTATTTAGCAAATAAAAAACAAAAAAATAAATTTGTAATGTAATGGTGTAAATAGCCCTTTCTTTGGAAGAAAGAGAGACTTCTAACAAAATCAATCTTAGCTTTTTTTTTTTTATTATTCATATTGAAATGACCTTCTCAGGAATTTAAATCAATGCAGAGCAAACTGATAATAAACCCACAAGAGAGTTTGGTTATCCGCTGTGGAGTTTATTGCAGTATCTTATGAGAGCTTGAATTACTGTCTGTGATTGGTTTGAGTCTGTGCAGCTGTTTGATTGGTTTGCCACCAGGGATAGGAAGAGGAAGCTGTGGGCACCAGGAAACCAACTCAGTGTTGACTAGTGATGCTGACAACACGCATACCCACAACAATGCACTGCCAGCTTAAATTTTTGCTGTTAAATATATTTTTGTCAGATATAAATTTAAAAAAACAAAATCCAAATATTTGTCTCTGCTTCCGCTCAATCTTCTGCTTTTCTTACACATAAATTGATTAATCACTAAGCATATTTTAGTCTGGTTCGATCTTCAAAGAATAATCTGTGTAACTAGATTCAGGATCTTTTACTTCGAACAATGAAAACTGTTTACCACAGACAGTTTTGAATGATGGATGGACAAATTGAGACCTGAAAAAAGTCCTTAGCAATACAGACTGGGGGAAATTAAGAGACTCCTGTCAGCCCTCTTGCACTGATAATCTTCTTCACTCTGAATATTTCTTCATTCCAACTTCCTTGCTGCTATAAATCCTGGGTAAACATTTTCAAGTAAAAAGAGGATAGCTTATCTAAAATTCACAGCTGCTTCCTGGTATACTTTCACATGTTTTTTTAGGGTGCTTAAGAAAAAAGCATTGTAAGTTAATGCAATATTAGATGGACAAGTGTTTTATTAAACCCAGTTTGTCTCTGAGATGCTAAAAGTTCAACAAAAGAGTGACTTGTTTGAAAAAAGTACCAGTCACCGGTAACCTGCACCAACCCAAAGAAAAACGCTATGGTTTCAGAGCTCACATAGCATGTAACTTCCTATAAAACCACAATGTGTGTTGTTTTTTTAAATTGTTGGTTTTAATTTAATAAATAAGATAGATGAAACATGTAAACTGCCTTTAAAATTGCTGGCTGATTGGTTACAATTAACCCTGCTTCGACTCTTTAAGTTAAACTAACTCTTAGCATCACTTGAGTGTACAGTTCTAAGAGCAGTATCAAACCTCCTAACCACGACAGCAATAAAGCTAAACCCAACACCTAACCTAATCTTAACCCGAAAACCAATTCTGAAATCCTAAAAAAAGCTATTTGTAAAAGTGAAGTAAAAATCAAACTGTCCTTACTTTAAAGGTCTAAAGCAGTGGTCCTCACCAAGATAGAAAAACAAGAACAATACACACACTTAAAGTTACTTCCATTCCACATGTGCATGTGTGGTTGCTTTTCATGCAAAATCAGCACTTATTTCCCAAGCAGCCCAAGTTAGACCCAGAAAGGACAGAACAAAAATGTCCATGCTTTCAAGGTCTGAAACATAATCCTCACACAGTGCAATATACAAAAATACACGCATACACAGCTACAATTACTGCCACCATACATATGAGGTTGTTTTAACTTAGTCCTGAAATCAGTCCAGACAATAAAGAACAAAATGTCTTTATTATACTTTATTCTCTAGGTTTAAGGTTAAAACTTGTTCTCATAAAGAATGAAAAAATACATGCTCGCATACAGCGACAGAGACATCTGACATTATGCAGTTGTGCTGTGGCTTTCCATTTATAACTTAGTGAATTACACACTATAGGAAAAGTCCATCATTAAAGATAAGCACTTAGACTGTTCCTCCCACAGCAAACACCAACATTAAAGCTTGTTAAAGAACATGACGAGAAAAGAGAAGAAGGAACTAAAAGACATGAACAAAGACAAAACAACAATGAAATAAACCCACTAACAAAATGATTCACATTGTTGCATTGGCTGTGCTTTATTTTTTGGCTCAGCCCATGTACACCAACCACCCTGCTACTGAAAAGTGTTTATTGAGCCTTGACTGAAAATAGTCCTCTACAAAAACACAAAAAGCATCACAGAATAATTCATAGTATTGCAAACTAGACTCAGGCAGTAGAAAATCAAACAAAGTCATTTTTCTAAAAACATTCTCGAACAAAATGAATCTCCTTCTAAATGGTACCTGTTATTTTTCTCCTGTCTTTTTTTTTGGGCTCCAAATTAGTTATGAACCGCCTGCTCATAGTTTGAAAAACCGTGCTTCATAGTGATGCGATTTTCCTGCTGTGATGACAGAGAAAATGTTTTACTGTATCGAACTGAGTCGTCAAAGGCACATAGCTCTCTTTAGCTCTGTAATTAAGGCCTTAATGACTCCCTGGGACATACCAAGGATGGTTAACAGTCATGTGACTGTACAGCCTCCGCTTTTAGGAAGGAATCTGGGTGAGAGGCTGACATGTCATTGTGTTTCCTGTGAAGTTATGGCTTTCAGACGAGTATTTTGGTGCCGAGCGCTGTGTATCATGATTATGATTTATTGTTTTATTGTGATGTTTTATTGTGTGACTTCAAACTGCGTTTTTTCTGGCTTTCTCCTCCAACCAGGCATCAAACTGAGACAATGAAAGTGGCTGTTGTGTTTGTTCTGCTCTTTGCCACAGTTCTCTGCCGGCCGGTGAGACACTTTTGTCAAATCAAAACTACACCCATATTAAAAATAGATAAATTAACTGAGAACATAACATGTTTTATCATGCCATTTTGTCATAAATTTCACTCTGGTCCCTTTGTTTTTCTAGGCGAGAAAACTTTCCAGTTCAGAGAGCTCTGAGGAAGTGGTAAGTATTCCAAGAGAGGCCGGTGGGAGGTGGTGAGAGAAAGAATGAGACATCCATGATGTTTTTCACTTCCACAGGTGAGACGACCAAAACCTCCAGCACTCAGAAAACAGGCGCCTGTGGTTCTTAAGGCTCGTCCCCCACCTGTGCAGGTAAAATATTCATTTTTTGTGTCCATTTATCATTTTGTCAGTTTGCTCTCCTCTCATTCTTTCTTCTCTCTTATCTTCCCTCCAGTATCTTCTCCTTATTTTGTCCTTGCAGTAATGGTTCTCCTCTAATTCTCTGCTGTCTGGGCTGTCAGCCACTTTCACCTACTCACTTAAATCTCACAAGGCACATATGTGATATCTGATAACAAAACCTATTCAAAGTACTGTTTTATGGGAATTCAACAATATTTTACTACCGGTACATGTTTTATTGTTACATCACAAAAATATAGTAAAAGTGTACAAGTATAATCAGGCAAAAGTCAGAGTAAGGCAGAAAAGTGATCAGCTAATTATTAAAGTTTAATAACTGCACAAACACAATTACCAGAAGGCCAAATAGGTAGATTTAAAATGCTTTTTTTGATTGGCTAAAAGTCAAATCCTCAAAAATTGTTCAAAGTAATGTGAACAATGTAAATTATAAAAGGGACGGTACAATATCTTGGACACACCAATATGTTAACAAGAGGCAAAGCATCATATTTTTAGATGCACTTCATCTGTGGCTATGTGCTACTGGTAGCTGGAGTTTAGTGAGACTACGGGTAAAATCTTTGTTATACAGAGCAGAGAAAAGCAGGAGAACTAGGATTTTTAAACTTGTAGTTCAATATCTCATTCTGATTTTAGCTGCGAAGTAGAGATGCAACCTTTAAATAATCTCCTCTAGCTGGGTTCAGCTTAAAGTACAAATTTTATAAAAGCAATGAAAGAAAACTAAAGGACGATTTCAAAGACTGTTTCTTCCAAAGAAAGGACTCTTTACAGCAATGATGATTAATCACATTCATTGCACGTCTCCCATCTCGCAGAATGTTGTAGCAGCCGCGGCTGCTGGTTCAGATGAGAGCGCAGAGACTTCAGAAGAGGAGGAGGTGAGAGATGAGCAGCAGAGGTCAAAACAGTGATCATTTATGTTACAATGCATTTATTGTTAAACTCTTATAACATTGTGTTTTAATGGTTGTTGCAGCATCAGCAGCAGGTGGCAGCCGAGGCGCTACCTGAAGTCAAATCTGTCGTCACAGACACAACTTCAGATTCGCCCTCTGTTAACAACCAGGACAATGAAGACGGTGATGATGATGATGAAGCAGAGGAGAGTGTGAGTAAAAATGTCCTGTGAAAACCTTTTCATTACTTCTTTAAATAACAGGAATTTATTATTTCAAACAATTAGTCTCATGTGTGTCACATTTCTCAAGCTTAAGTTTAGATATTTGTGTCAATAAAAATTTTAGATATAAAATGTATTTTAGCCATGCCGATGAAGATATGAGTCATGGACAATTTAAACTAAACTACTAGAAAATCAGTAGGAATTTTTGCCAACTTCTATATCTTGTCTACAGGAAACAGAGGAGGAAGAGGAGGAGGAAGATGAATCCAGCGACAGCTCAGAGTCTGGTGAGTCCTCCACGCCTGCTCCTTCTACAGTAGCCCCTGTGGTTGTCACAGAGACACCGGCCCCTGAGCCGACTGATGAGCCCATTGTGGCCACCGTCGTCACCGATACAGCCCGCGGTGACAACCTGGGAGGCTACCCCAGCGAGTACAAGTCCATCGTTTATGTGGAGGAAAAATCCTACCACAAGGCTCCCGGGCCCTACAAGTCCTATGAGTTTGAGGACACAGGAAAGAAGACAGCCTATTCAATGACCGGCGGCAATGAGGTGGAGAAGCTGCCAAAGGTGTATAAGGTACAGTTAGCTTTATCAATTTCTGAAAGACTGAACAAGAATTGGTCCTTAAAGTTAGCAGAATCCCTAACCCTCATTTCCGATTACTGCATTAAAAGGTTAAAATATAATGTTGATAAATATGCAAACTAACCCTCACATCTCTCCTTTGACCTCTAGACTATTTATGTCAACTCTGAACTCCTGGAGGAAGACACCAGCACCCCTGAGGTGGAGAGCCAGGGTCTGGATGCGTCCTCTGGCACATCTCAGGATCCGGACCCCCGCCAGGCCGATCTGGCAGAGGAAGAGGAGAGCACCAGCACCAGTGACCCTACCACCAGCGAGAGTGAAAGCAGCAGCACCCCAGAGGAAGAAGAGGAGGAGGAGGAAGAGGAGAGCGCCAGCACCACCAGCGATAGCACCAGCCAGGAGGCCGAAGACGAGGAGAGCCAGAGCAGCGAGGAGGCTACAGCCACACCTGGAGCTGCTGACGCTGACTCCGATGAGAGTGACAGCACTGAAAGTGACTCTGATGAGGAAGGGGCAGCACCTGACACCACCACTGACATCCCGGCAGTTATCACTGCCAAATAAGCCCATCTAGGAAATAGAGTGGGCGGTGGTGTCCGAATCACATAATGTGTGCACACTGCATCCGTGTGCAAAGAGCCCCCTCCCGAGCCCTTTTCCCCTGCAAGGTCCAATAGGGATGACCAAGGCTGAATTATTAATGACTCGTGTTTTCAGCTGATATTTCCATGAAAATCTGTGCATCATCTAACAAAGCACATGTGTTTTGCTCTCTAGGGTTTTGGCTAAATAAACCATTAACGCCTTTATCCTGTGGTCCTTGTAAATCTCATCTTTGATCCAGTAGGGGAAAAGAAGTTAATTGAACTTTAAAAATGACGACTGCTACCTGTAACAGGAGGTTGACCGACCTCATGATCTTTGCCCCTTCCCCTTCTCCCTTCTCTTCCAGCAGGGTACAAGGTCAAAACTGATAAAGAACAAAAACGCTGACAAAGTTGAGTCCTCTTGTCTACACTAGCACAAAACTGTCATTTACTATTAATTAATAACTGCAATACGCAAACATACAAAGTTCTTATGCTTAATAAATAAATGCAAATGCACATTTTATATTTAAATACATTTGTAATACTTGTAATCATTTTGAAAATAATCAAATTTAAAACTGACATTAAGTCACACATTTGCTGCCAGTGTGGCTTAGCTTTTTTGCTCACTAACATTACATTTGGCTGGTGTAGATAAAAGGATCCAGGCAAAGAACAAAAAAATTCTTCTATTACAGGGTTCAATCAGATATAGATACAGTACACACATACAGACAACACAGCCCTGTTTATTTGCACAGTTGCTACCTACACTACATGTTGTTTGTCCCATGTTGTTTACTGTAATGTACCATAATGTACCATTTCTAAAATATTAATAAAGTTCTTTTTCATAAAAAACCCCCCATCTTGGTTGTGTAAGCATAAACACTATTCTGAAGTTTACCGCATAGTCCTGTGAAAAAGTTTACACAAGACTCTATGTGGTGAAAAACTAACTGCACAGCACGTAATTCAGTAGCTCGCAGAACTAGCATTAGCAGCAATAACTTCAAGTAATGATTTTATATATGACTTGATCAGTATCTCACATCATTTCCCCCCCACACTTGATCCAGTTTATTTAAGGTTGCATTCATTCATTTATGCACAGCTCTGTTGAGGTCCTGTGGCTACAAAACAAACCCAAATCATCACACTTCCACCGCCATGCTTGACAGCTAGTATGAGGTCTTTGTTTTGATATGCTGCGTTTGGTTTTCACCAAATGTGGCGCTGTGGATTCTGGCTGTGGATATGGATTTGCAAAACATCTTTGCTTCACCAAAGGACATTGTTCTAGAAGTTCAATTTGATTCAGTTCTATTCAATAATATTAAATAATGGTAAATCACATACAAGGTCATCTCAGGGCACTTTATATTATTATATTGTAAGATACTGGCCCCACAACAATATAGACGCGACCCCAACAATCAGAAGATCCCTATGAGCAAACAATTTGAAGTCTTTTACACATGATTGCTATGTTGCTAAATACAGTAAGCAAGGCAACAGTGATATAGAGAAATACAAAATTATTAAAGTGGAGAAAAGTAGAGATCGTAAACAACTGAAAAGTTTGGTAGACTTGTATCCAGCCATTTAAAAAAAAGTTTAAAGGGAACAATCTTAACAATTAATGTCACTCATGTCTAACAAGTACTGAAAAATATTCTCATAAACAAGGGAATCTGAACAGCTGACTCTTTCAGTCAAATTGGAAGCAAAACTACACAAACCACAATACTGTTCAACTTTAATCTCAAATGTTAATGGGTTATAAATTTTTTTAATGGGTAATATAAAAAAAATATATTAAAAAATAGGTTATATCATTTCACCTCATGCAGTATTTATGATTCAAGAGAGAAATTAACTATAGTACTAATCCTTGAATGGTGGGCCTTACTCCCTGGTGGGTTATGAAACATAAATTTTTCTTCCCCACAATAACAATAAACCAGTAAACAACTGGAAAATTATAAGTTAAAAGTGTTTATGTATTATTTGTAAAATCAATGCATAATTCAGCTAGTGTGTGATTGTGATTTTTGGTACTGAAGTCAAGTTTTGTTAATTTCCCCGTTTCTTTAAAAGTTAAATCATGAGGTCAAAGCCTGGCCCAGAATGAACCCTGGCACAATGTATAGGCTGAATCTAAAAGACTGTTTGCCCAGACTTCGCCTTCCATTCTGTTTATGTTCTACTGTCTGTCAAATGCGTAATACACACATTTAAACACATGTGCAGACACATAAATGCAGACGTTAGACAGATTGCAGAGTATAATCAGTTCTCCCAGACTGCAGCAGTGAAGATCCTCAGGCAAAAAGACAAGAAAATTAAAAATAAAGTAAAGTGTGATGCTGTGCTTCTCAAGACTGTGAGCTGCATGATGTTGAGAAATGTACAGTGCAATACTGAAACAACACATCTTATTATGCATTTGATATGTCATGCCCTGAGCATATGCAGGACTGAAAACAAAGAAATGTGCTCTTTAAAAAGAACCCTGATTACAAATATATTTGTAGTTTCAATTTCATGTAACCTTAATTACTAGACTTGTGCTTACTTTTGGTCTCATGAATTTTGTATAGATTCGAATATTAATTTATTTTGTCTATTAAGTTGTGAAGGATTACCTTATGTCTTTGCAGAATTTGGTCTTTTAAATTTCCATTCATACCTGCTTATGCTGGTACGGTTTCAGTGTTACATCATCTGAGTAGTACGTTGGGAAGAAGAGTGAATCTTGACTATAGGAGATGCTTTCAAGAAAAACAGTGCTTTGCCATTAATCCACAGCCCAAACAGTAACAGGTTCAAATTAACAAGAACATCAGCAACTTCACTATTCTCTTAATAAAAAAATTATAAAATCTATAAAAAAAGTGTCATAGCATCCATCCAACATGTTCACATGCTCAAACATGGCTAATAATAACTGGGCTTGTAGGTAACAGAATAGAATAGAATAGAATACTTTTATTGTCACTATACAGTTGTACAATGAGATTGCGAGCATCTCCAACTCAGTAGAAACATGTGTGTG
>NW_005187417.1:2162495-2165676 GCF_000239375.1 Pundamilia nyererei
ATATAAAATGTAAGCAGGCTGAACAACTTGAAACCAGGGTGGGAACTGACTTTCATGATGTTTGCTGCTCTGCTGAGGCAGCAGGAGGAATAAATGTCAATCAGGGAGGGGAGAGGGCAGCCAATGATCTTCTGTGCTGCCTTGACTGCACTCTGAAGCCTTGCTCTGTCCGCCTTAGTGCCTCTGCCGTATCATACGCAGTATGTTAGCAGGCTCTCAATGGATAAGTGGTAGAAGGTCAGCAGCAGGCTGGAGTCCAGCTTGTACTTCCTGAGGACCCTCAGAAAGTGCAGCCGCTGCTGGGCCTTCTTGACGACCCCTGAGATGTTGTCTATCCAGGAGATGTCAGCGGAGATGAGGACACCAAGGAACACACTCCCCGTTGATGTATAATGGGGCTAAGTCAGTGCTCTGCCTCCTGAAGTCGACAATGACCTCTTTGGTTTCCCTGGTGTACAGTGCAGGGTTGTTTTCTGAACGCCATGCTGCCAACTTCAGGACTTCCTATCTGTAGTCTGCCTTGTCTCCCTTTGAGATGACTCTGACTACCGTGGTGTCATCAGCAAACTTGATGAAGAGGTTGTTGTGGTTAGTTGGACTGCAGTTGTGGGTATAGAGAGAATACAATACCTGAAAATACCTGGAAAACATGTAATGTCTGCAAATTTTGAACAAACATAAGTTTGAGTTAGGAAACAAACAAACTAACAAACAAACTAACTAACTATGAATTTTAACCAAGAAATTCGAAGAATTTTTGTTAGCATTTAGTCTTTGGATCAATTTTCTGCTTAAATTTTAGTTAATTGAATTTATTGATTTATGTGTTAAATGCAACACATCTCGGAACTATGGATGAGTAGAAGGTAGGAAGCTCCTCAAGGAGATGAAGACTGGAAGCTAAAATTAGGAAAGGATGAACTGAGGTGCAGAAGACAACATGACGTCCATAACTGAGGCTCTAGAAAGTGCTAAATACATATACCAGAGAGATATGTAGGAATGTGTTTGTGTAGGAATATGTTAAAACTAATTCAGACAGTATTTGAGCTAGCACAGAAGCTTGAATGGGCTTGCTCGAATTTATCTATCAGATTTTTAACAATCCTTTGCCCCATGTCTTCCACAGACAACCAGATGTTCTCAGTTGCAGATATAAAAATCTGTAATTTCCTTTTTTTTCTTTTTAGCCCTTTTAGCTTCCCATTAGTTTTGGTTTATTGTGTCATTTTTCCCAGTGCATCTCTTTTACAGTTATTATTATCCTTTTGAATATTATTTGCTATTAGAATTTTGAATTTATTGCCCTACTTCTTATTAAATCATTACAATCACCACTTTTGTTATTGTTAATTTTGTGTTTCAAATCATATTTATTGTTTCTTTGATCATTTTACTTGCAGATTTGACTCTGTACACATCCTAACGGTCGACTTCTGCCAAAAACTGAATTCCTCAACTAACAGAAACTGTAATAATTAACCATTCCCACTAGATGGAGCTAGACAGGTCGTTGTTATAGCTCAATGCTGAGCTTCTTATCCACCCAGCTAAGACAACCCTATTTTGGTTCTTGACGAGTAATCCAGGCATCACACAAACAGACAGACAGGCATAGGTTATAGTATTCTTTATTTCTTTTTTGCTTTATTTCCTAAAATCTGTAGATTAACATAAAAAACAAGAATCCATTAATCTGTTTTTGTTCTCTATAAATTTAAAAATTCAATTTGCCAAATTGTGTCTGTTCTTTGAATTTTTGTGGTGATAAATTGTCATTTATTGCACATTCCTAAGAATAAAGGGATAAACTACAAATAAAAGCGTTTTGTAAAAAGTATTTACTTATTTACAACTCTTATCTATGAGTCACAATTAGTGTGCAGTTGGACCTTCACATCTGATTTCATAACAAAACCTTTAGAGATGGTGATAACGAGACTTTGTTAACTAATGCATGATGTCCATAGAGCCTCAGCCACTTTTTATACAATTACAATTAATCAAAGAATGCTTTCAGACATGTAAATGATTGTTTATTGGGCCCAAATGTATTCTGCAGCAGGACAAAAACCCCAAAACACAGCCATAGTCATTAAGAACTATCTTCAGTACAAAGAAGAACTGGAAGTGATGGTTCGGCCCCCACAGAGCCCTGATATTAACATCATCGAGTGTGTCTGGGATTACATGAAGAGACAGAACGATGTGAGGATGCCTACATCCGCAGAAGATCTGTGGCTCATTCTCCAAGAAGAATTGTTGCTGTTTTAAAGGCAAAGGGTGGCCACACCAAATATTGATTTGATGTTGATTTCTCTTTTGTTCATTCACTGCATGTTGTTGGTTGATGAAAAATAAATGATTAACACTTCCATTTTTGAAATCATTCTTTATTTATAGCTCACCTGCCTAAAACGTTTAATTTAAGAATTAAATGATGATATAAATATGACCATATTTTTTTTATTCTGTATGGATTTTTTTTCTTTATTAGAAAAAAAAAACAGCAGTTGTTGTATAATCAGGCATATTAGGTCCAAACAAGTCCAAAGCAGTATAAAACAGTAACAATCAGCAACATTTAGGTCTTCTTTTGCCTCTCTGTTCTACATTTAATCTGTGAACATGTACATTTATAGTGTGCAATTACAGAACCCCACTGTGGTAAGGACTCACCAGCATGTACAGACAAGACCTGACGCGACACACCCTCCCCAGTCTATAAACACACTGCTGTGGGATACATATTCTGGATACCTCACGAAGAGTAATAACCTTTTGTTGTTGTTTTGTAAAATTTAATCAGTAACCATCGCTTGCCTTGGATGTTTTTTCTGCTTGGCCACATATCTTTACACTTCCAACATATCAGCAGATCTTTCCAGAAAACCTGAAGTTAATTTTAACACATTGTAAGAATTGTCCTCAAAGCTGCAATAAACATGCAAACAGAGTATTTTCATTTAATATAATTAAATATTTAAGTGATTTTGTTTGTATGAAATATGCTACGAAGCAATAGCTTTTACCTAAAAACTGCAGGTCATCCACTCCATTTCATAGGACTAAACAGCAGTGAAAGATTAAAAATTCGTCTAAATATACATTTAGTAGCACACACACACACACACACACACACACACACACACACACACACACACACACACACACACACACA
>NW_005187417.1:2165896-2169381 GCF_000239375.1 Pundamilia nyererei
GGGGAGTTAAAAGGTAACACAACCTCTGTTACTTCTTTAAGGGAAAAAAATGGATTCAAAATAATTCAGCATCCTATTGGCACTTCTCATTCTGTACACGTTTTAAAGAATCAGATTTTATTGTATATGTCCAATGTTTCTCAGTGTAAACCAACGTTTTATTGCTGTCTTTCTAAGTTACTGCAACATGCAAAGCAGAGTTCTGATTGTGATGATCCGATACCCATCAAACCAGTGCATAAGCACTTCTTTTTTAAAGCCATTTTTAAATACAAGCAAAAGAATTTATAAAAAAGCAAACTGGGAAAAAATATGAAGACTTTATTTTTTCTAAATTGGATAGAACGTGTCCACAGGCGGCTCACTAAAGTCAAACATTTGTTCAACAATATGGCTCTCGTTGTCTGACTGTTGCTCAGTTGTCTCCTCTGTTGTCAGTAATGGGAGCTGCTGTTGGAATCAGCACCGTAAAGCACTGATCGCATGTTGGTGTGGCATTGACAGATGGGGTTGGCGTTGCTGGAAGGGGCGTCGTCTTCATCACAATTGGTTGGTCAGTACCCATTGTGCTTACTTCAGGAGGGACTGTACTCCCCTCTTCAACAGTTGTCATCGCAGTAGAGGTCGTGACTGGCGTGGTCACTTCGGGATCGATAATCTCCTCAGAGGACAACCCCCTCTCCTCAGATGATTGACTTTCTGAAGATTCGCTGGAGCTCATGGAGTTGAAAGCATCCCCAGTGAACCTGTGGTGATAATGTTGGATTTTGTGGTCGGGGATATCGGCATCATGATGCCTTCTGAAAGCCATCTGTGGTGGGAAAACCAAATAATAGAGACAATACCCTCAGATTCTGTTAAATAAGCAAAAATCTGTGTTTGTCTGACAGAAAAATATAATTTTAATGACGGTGTTTAAAAGGTTTAAAAACACTTTTAATGTAGCCCCACAATTAGCCGAAACATAAATTTTATGTCCCTTAAAGTTACAGAGAAATGTTTTAAAACGATCCCGAAACAACCATTAATCAGCACAGACTTCTTACACGCTACTGTCACATTTGGAAGAAAACATCATTCAACGTGAAAATATCCCAACAAAGACCAAATGTATGAATAGAATTTTTCATTTAGGACAGGTTATAAATGAAAAAGATGGAAAATTACCTTACTGTGATATAAGTTGAGGATAAATGCCACAATGAGGAAGTATCATAAAATAAATTGAAAATTTCAAAAAAATGTTTTTTATTCATAAAAAAGGTAGATTGAAACTGGTTGAAATCCAGTAAACAATCTAAATGCTCAAATGGACTAAAATCCTTTGCACATAATCCTATTTGTTTTATATAAACATTTGCGTGCTGTTGGATGTGTGGTTTGGGAGTATGTAGGCTGTAGTTGTTTGGATGGCACTAATCCCAAAGTGTCATCCCAAATCATAGCGTGTATAAAAAGATGGACATATCCGCTGTGACGTCACCCACTGGTTTGTGAAACCCCGCCTTTAAGCCTTGTGGCTGAGCATCTTGGTGTTTTGAAACAGGGCGGGATGAGGGTTTATCTGCTCATAAAACCAAGGGATACACATCTGTATGATAGCTATGCTGAAAATTACAGAGTAAATCAGCACAAAGTAATTTACTGAGCAAACTTCATGTTTTGTGTTTAACCTAGTGGTTCAAACCTTAAAATCAGCAGCAAAGTACATCTGACTTCTTTTTGAAACCAATGGAGTCACTCCCCACTGTTCATTTGAAGGACTGCAGAGTGATGTCATGTTTCAGACCAAGACCTATGCCAGTAGACACTATGCATCCCAAAGTGTTGGCTAGTTTAATCAACTAATTACTCAAGTTGAGGGTCACACATCCCAAGGGGCACAGCTTACTGTAACGCCAACAAATTGGTAGAAATCTATGAAATGCGGTTGAGTTCAAGTAAAAAGTGGAATAAAATGGAGAAACTCGAGTAAAATATAAATATCTCAAGTATCTCAAGCTGAGACAGATGGCAAGAAAACAGCTTAAGTGAGGAAGATAAGAGAAGTTTGCGGTTCTTTTGCGGGTTAACTTACTGGCTTGGCAGATGTTGTTGTAAGAAGGGCGATGACGAGGGCGGTTTTCAGAAGTTCCATTTCTGATTGATTGCTGTCTGTGAAGGAGGGAAACCACAGAGAAAAACAGTCACACAATCCAGACACAAGACACTCTGACAGGGTGGGCATGACGGATGCACACCGAAACGTGTTATAAATGAAATTAAAATTTAATTAACAGTTGTTCATAGAAGCAGTTATCATCATCAAATTTTATAAAGTATGAATTAAAAAACAAAATACAATCTGTTAAAATAATAATAAGAAGAATAAAAGAAAAAACTCACCACTTTCTGGTCTGTAGTTTATAAATTCTTTTAAATCCTCTGTAAAATCAATCCAACTCTCTGCTGCTGTTTGTTGTTTATCAGTGTGCAAAGGTGTGTGACTTCAGTGGAGACAGTGGCTCATATATACTGCCTGGCAGAGAGCTGGGCTGGGCATGGCTGTGACGAGGACCTGAGAGAAGGATTGAGTAATACTGTGTTTTCCAGGGCCAGAGTGAAAGGGAGGGACAGGACAGAAGGTTTTTAGCACACAATATAACTCATCAAAATGCTACAAAATTAGCACTGAGATTATTTATCGTGTCTGCTGAGTTATGAGCTTTACTGGCAGATGCTTGCATTGTTTTGATGATCAGAATTAAAGACGGGCTCTGAGTCTGTGTAAATACCTTCTTGTAAATGAATAATTACACCTCAATGAGTTTAACGGGATATACAAATGGGAGCTCAGCGTGAGGGGTTGAAATTGGATTTTGCTCCAATTTCAAACCCTCACTCTGAGCTGTCTTTTTATTTATCATTAAATCATTAAGTCTGTTAAATCTAATTTCATGCAAACACTAAGACCTTTACAGAGTGTTGGAGCTTAAACAACATTTTGCTGTGATCTTTAATCTGTGATCTTTAAAAGTGTTAGCAGGTGTCGTAAAAGGGGGTTTGTTAGGCACAAGGGGGTGATGAAGGTTAAGTAAGTAAGCAGGATGTGGAGCAACAGTTTTCTGACAGTCGTGGTTTAGTTGTAACATAAAAGGAATGTAAAGGGAGCTCCTACCAGAGGCATTTGTTTTGGATTTTTCGGTTTGTATGGAGAATAATTGTTTTCCTTTTTTACATTCACCTTGTTTTTGCTACCGAAAAGCATACATGCGATTCAAGAAGAGCACGAGTCAGAAACTTTACGTC
The DNA here is from genome assembly GCF_000239375.1 of Pundamilia nyererei. NCBI lineage: Eukaryota > Metazoa > Chordata > Actinopteri > Cichliformes > Cichlidae > Pundamilia > Pundamilia nyererei. The sequence goes on from NW_005187417.1 coordinate 2,169,185, forward strand.
CTGCAGAAGCGGCAAAGAAGGACCGAAGGTTGCCGCTACACAGAGCATTGCTTTTGTTATTCAGGGACGGTCAAACTCAGCTGTAGTTAGCATCTCTGTCAATTCAGTTCAATTCATTTTTATTTATTTGCCACAAAATCAAACAACAGTTGCTTTATATTGTAAGGTAAAATCACCCCAACAACCATATTACCGCC
>NW_005187417.1:2177059-2178380 GCF_000239375.1 Pundamilia nyererei
ATGTAACTTGGATGCTGGCGTGACCACAGTGCACACGTCTGCTGTTGCTCACAGTGGTCCAAGGGACCGCTCAGGGAGTTTGTGTGTTCGCTCAGACACATGAAAAATTAGAGGAAACATTGCATTGGTTTCTTTTACGTTTTCATCTGTTCATACTAGAACAGATGCTCCTGTCCTCTTATTAACATGGACTTGTACTTGCCGTCATTCAGCTGAAACACTGAAAATTTAATTTTGAAGGATTTTTCAGAAGTGGACAAAATGCTATTAAGACTATCATTTGGGTTTGTTATCATTATTAATGACTGGAGGAAATGTTCCAATGTATTAACAACATACAATATTAAAGGCTTGAGAAATGTAAAAGCAGTCTTCATGAAAATTCTGACTGCAGAAAGAGGATTTCAAAACAATGGTGATAGAAGTTTTGACTAATGTTGTGGTAAAGGTTGGACTTAAACTTGACGCAGCAAGAGCAGATGACAAAAGTCAGGTTGACATGGTGAAAAATGACCCAACACAGAGACAGACTGTTGAGCAGTCAGTGGAAAGTTACAGTCGAGACAGAGTGGAGCTGTGCTTTGATCACACCTCTATGTGTGTGTGCGTGTGTGTGTGTGTGTGTGACACTACTGTGTTACTTCATCACCCTTTCCAAATTTCCTCTTCCTGTCTCTTCTCCTTGCAGAAATCATGCAGAGAACTGCAGATGACACATGAACAAGAAGAATTGTGGAAATCCTCACGTCAGACATTTCAGTAATTCTGAAATAGTTCATACCTTATACATAACCTCTTTTACACTTACAGAGCAAATATATAGAAAACAATTAGTGAAACCTGCAACCCAGTGAAAATTGCAACAGACATTGCAGTCTACTTCTTCTTCTAATGTGCTGAAGAAAAAGTTGTCAAAGTGTAACATTCACTGGCTTTGTGTACACAGCAAAACATAATATTGGCATTACTCACCTGTCTGAGTTGTTAAAACATGTTAATCGTGTAATGATGATGATAATAATATTTCTACCTAGTTAGTCAGCTCTTTTGCAAATTAAATTCAGTTTTTTTTCTTTTTTTTTTACATTCAGCTATCCAGTTATGTACACATGAGCAAGTAGTGTTTGGCAGTGTTATTACATTTTTATTCGGTATTAATTAGTTCTAATTAGTTTTCCAGATTAGATTTTTCATGTTTCAGAAAAGTCTAGTTTTGGTTTAGATTTTAGATAACTAAAAGGTTTTTCTTTTTATATCTTATTTTAGCTTTTAGTTTAGTTTTAGATAATCATAATAATAACTGATGTTTAGCCTGTTCAAG
>NW_005187417.1:2179467-2184467 GCF_000239375.1 Pundamilia nyererei
AGAATCGAATCGTTAAACAGAATCGAAAATGGAATCGGAATCGTGAAAATCTTATCAACACCCATCCCTAGTCCAGATTACTCCATTCAGAAGCTAAAGAACTGGCTGTAGTGAGGCCGAGTGGTTAACCAGACCACACAGTTTATAAAAGGTGGATTTGCAGTTATGTGACAAACAGTTTTCACATGATTCTATGTGGTTGGGTGAAACTCTTGTACAGCCCAGGATTCAGTAGCTTGCAGAACCACTTTTACCAGCAACAACTTGAAATAAATGTTTTCTGTATGACTTTATCAGTCTGTCACATCACCGTTCACTGAGGATGTTTATGAACTGTTTATGAACACCTATGTTATGGTTTCGCCACAGGTGTTGCGATGGACTGTGATTGATGCAACATCTTTTTGTTCTTCTTCTTTTCTGTTTCAGCTGTTCTGTTGTAAATTTGTCCGGTTGCATAAACTCAGTCCACCTTTAGCTGTTGGACGGATGGTCTCACATTTGACTCTTTATACAGAAGAGTTCATGGCTGAGTGAATGACTGTAAGGTGCTCAGGTCCTGTGGCTGTAAAACAAGCTCAAATCCTCAAGTGTGATCCCCATACTTAACTGTAGGCATGAGGTATTTGTGTTGAAGCACACAAAAAATGAGACTTCTTACAGATAAAATGAGAGAAACTGCAGTTTTTGGTATTTCTGTTTAAACCATAGCTGTGGCAAGAAAACATTAAACTTCTCTTCACTTTGTCTTTTAGCTTGTGTAACTACTAAAGGAATATTCAAAATCATAAAATTTTACTTTGTAACTTTTGCTTGCTCAGCCCATGTAAGCATTTTGTGACATTTTACAATGTTAAAGGGTCTTAGGGCTTAAAGTAAGAGTCATTATCCTTGTCATGAAATGATGCATGAATTCATACCTGTTTAAATGTTACCACATAGACACAAGCCAGTTAGGAAACCACTAACTAATGGGTGTTATGTGGTCTTTTAGAGCTTATTCATTTTGACTTCCTGACATCAATACAGTTAAATTATTTATCAGGGCATAATCATTACCACAGATAGACAGACACTGGGTACCTTCAGAGTCATGAGACACTAACCAACTACCTAAATACTCACTCATGGACAAATTTAGTGTATTTGTCTGAGTCAGGCAGAGAAAATAACACATTCACATCCTTCTTCTGGCCAATGATTAGGTACCAGAAGCTCTCAATAAAGTTTTGTAATTAGACACTTTTGGGTGTGGGGGTGGGGGAGTAAACAGCTTTCCTATATTAGTAAAGTTAAGCATTTCTTTATTTAAACTGTAAAAGTATTCGCTGAAAAAAACTCCACAAAGACTGTCTCTGAGTCTTGAGTCACTCCACTCTTCTCTATATTTTGCTACCGAGCCAGACTTTTGTCTTATTTTTAAAGTGGTCTTGAGCAATATTCCTCCAGATTTTCTAATGATTTTTCAAAGATTATCTTTAAATCTTTAATTCTTTTTTCTTGTTGAACCACTTAACACAGACCTACGAATCATTCAAGCATAAAAAGGACACCTCACTCAAGGGTCTTGTTGTTGTGTCTACACAGAAGAAACAACTTCACCAAGAGATACTCTGAAGTTGTATCTTTAGGCACTTTACTAGCACCGTGACATGAAAGCAGACAAGCCAGTTTCTTAACAAAAACATTTCTGCTCTGAACTGGAACAAAACCCCCTTTTTTTTTTTAGGGTAGACAATAGACAATAGCTCCTCAGTTCACAGTAGCATTGCTCTGCTAACATGCTAACAGCACATTTGAGTTACTCACCCCCTCCCTCCTTGCTCACAGCTTCTTCTTCTTCTTCTTGGTTGGCAACCAATGTTAAGGAGCATCACCGCCCCCTGGCTCACAGCTCAGTGGACATTTAGATGAGAAAATATAAATTTGACACATTTGAGGAAAATACTAATAAAATAAAAATAAATAAAATAAATGTTTCCTTTAGAAATATTGCTCTATAAAAATAGTTGTTTTTCTTTTTCAATCACTCATCTTAGCAGTAGGATTTACACGGAAAGAGAAACAAATTAAGTTTGAATTAAAATGTACATTTTTTGCACTCTCTGGACAACTGACTCAGTGACTGAAATGATCCGATTCGCTTTGGTGAGTGACTCATTCAAACTCGATTCAGTAAAAAGAATCGAATTTACCATCACTAGTGTGCAGATTGTAACAGAGGAGGTCTCTATTGTAGCAGCTGTAGTGACATTCGATATGTATTCATGTACAGAGTCTTATTATATTCCCTTTGTTGTTTTGGAAAAACCTTAAAAAAAATATTTACTTTCATATTTCTCTTTTTTGTAAAGAAAATGTGCTTGCACCTACTATTTTTCACTGTCTGTTGTTAACTCAAGCAAACATAAGTAGTCATTATTAAATACAATGATGCCACTTTGGAAGCCCCGAGTGGTGGGAAAGGGGCAAGACATCCTCAGAGATGTATCACGCCCTGTTCATGTTGCATCTATGTTATCACCATCAGGACAGAAGTACAAGATTGTAAGCACTTTCACAAATGTCTTGCACATGGTTGTTTTTTTTTTATGCCTTGTAGTTTAACTCTGTTGAACACATCCAGGTGAGATATGATATTGATGTCAATTGCAAATAGTTGTAGTCCAGTGCTTTCTGCGGGACAACAAGCAATACAATGATATAATATTATTCTAGGTTTCTGCGTTTTCCCAAGACCCCAATTTTTATTCCTGAAAAATGTATAGTGTAGCCTTTGCACAATTTTGTCTTAAAGCATGTTGAATGTAGAAGCAACAGTTTAGAGTATTGATTCTAACAATTGCTTTATGGTATTTGTTGATGATCGAACTTTATTTAAAATGAATAAAATCAATGTTTGATTGAAAATTCTACTACCAATATCCAGCAGTAATGCATCTATGACAAATTATGACACGTAAAATCTCGTGTTTTAACTTTGCTTATTTCTAAGGTTGTTTTTTCATCTTTGCAAACAGTTTAAAATAAAATAGATGTAATAGTCCCTGTCAGTCTGGGTTGTAAGATGTGAATAGAAATGCCATTACAAATCCTTTAGTTGGCTGATAACAGGGTACAAATCTGGGTCATAGATCCCTACTGATCATAGTCTATTATTGTTTATTTTTATAACATAAATAAAAAGGTTTCCTGGGAAACTGTGCTTTATTGTTATAGATAGAACTGTCGTTTTGAAAACAAGTGGTAAGGAGTTGCTCTGTCCATCTATCAAACATTAAACACCAGAATGCCAGCCCAACCTTTACAGCAAATGGGAATGTGCTTTTCTAATGATGTTGTGACTAAAAAAACATAATGATTCACAGATAATTAGTTTCGTTCAGTCATCACGCTGGGAGGCATTTTAGCAACACAGTCAAGATCCGGCTCGCCAAACACAACAATGGAAAATCACAAACATTCCATAAGAGAATGTCATTGTTTACATTATGGAGGGAAAACTGTGGGAAACTGGAAGAAAGGGCTCTGCTGTCTGGATTTTATTCATGTGTTTAGGACCAGGGTGCTCATTCTCCCCGCCTCACCTCTCAAACACAAATTCTTGTGACTAACACTCACTGGCCTGGCTGAAGGTTCAGCTAACAGGTTAAACAGGTGGAGGGCTATATGGAGCGACTCCAACCTGAGGCCCTGTGCCACTATGTTAGGTATACTGTGGTACTACCTGCTTGCTTAGAACTGCCTTATTTCTTCATGGCATAGACTCAACAAGGTACTGGACCATTCCTCAGAGGTTTTAGCATCGACACAATTGCTGCAATTTTGTCAGCTGTACATCCAAGTCTGTTCCACCACATCCCAAAGGTGCTCTTTTGTGACTGTGGAGGCCATTTAAGTCCAGTGAACTCACTGTCATGTTTCAGGAAACTGCTTTGAGATGAATTGAGCTTTCATGTTTCTTGCATCAAATTGTGACCCTACCATCCAAACATTACAGGAGGAATCAAGACTCGTAAAACCAGGCATTGTTTGTCCTTTTTTCTTGTCCAGTTTTGGTGAGACCATGTGAACTGGACCCTAGGTTTCGTGTACTCAGTGACAGAAGTGACACCTGGTGTGGTCTTCTGCTACTGCTTTTCTGCATACCTTAGCTGGAGGTTGTGTCTCCACTGCAGATCATCTTCAAGTCATCGGATGCACTCAACCGCTGTTGAAAAGGACCAGTGTGGCCATCCAGTCTTCTCCAGATTATCGGTTTACTCAGTGTGGTATATATGGCAGTCCAGCTAAATTTTTTTACTGTCCAATAACAAATCTTCTCCTTGTTTCCAGTTTTTACACAGCCCACCTTGGATTTAGTCTCATGTGCACCCACCCACCTCAGACGCCACTAATCTCCTGTCACCTTGGCTCACCATTCACCTGTGGTTCACCTGCTGTTTTCTGGAACTGCCCCTCGTTCGCCTGCTTGCGCACCCACTGTCAAAGTCCTCTTAAATGCAGGTCTCTTCGACTACCTCCTCCCCTGCCGGTGTATCAATAATTGATAATAAGCTAGTGATCAAGTTGCACTGTGGGCAAAGTAGTAAGGCTTCACAAGGAAAAATAATACTTGGACTACAACAGATGATATATGGCCTGTATTTGTATAGCGCTTTTCTAGTCCCTAAGGACCCCAAAGCGCTTTACACAACCTGTCATCCACCCATTCACACACACATTCACACACTGGTGATGGCAAGCTACAATGTAGCCACAGCCACCCTGGGGCACACTGACATATATATCACATTCTGCTCTGATCTGTTCTGATCCTTTTTGCTTAAGTCCTCTGAAATTTTGGACATTGTTTAATTGCTTTTGCACCTTTTAATACACCAAAGAACAAAGCAAGTGATATGTGAGCCAGCTGAAGCTTCCAGGTTCTATTGTGCACATGGGTTTAAGTCATAGTTTAGGCCATGATTATAATTTATGAATCCATGAACCTACTCGGG
>NW_005187417.1:2189467-2216047 GCF_000239375.1 Pundamilia nyererei
GTAACAATTTAAGGGGCAATAAAATCGGTTTTCATGGAAAAACACAGATTCGCTGCATAGCTTTGTAAATGGAGTTTAGTCAAAACATATGAACTTTTAACATCAAACCAAAGCCAGATTAGAAAAATCCCCAAAGGTATTTTCCACTTCTGCTTTTTTAAATGTCGACAGTTAACCAAATGTTGTAGGTTAAACCTGGGTGTTAATCACTGTCTGGCTCTAGTTTGTCCTGGATAACTGAAATAAACTGATTTACACACAAACAGGTTGTCTTTGTGAGGTTTTCATTTGCCTTTGCAAATGGGGTCAAACAACTATAGGGCACATGTGCACTCATGGCCACATATTATAGTCAGGACATTCCATGCAAAAGATAACTTGCGCACTACATTTGAGTATATCTTGTGTTAAAAGATTATATGGAGACAAAACGTGATAATACGGTTACTTCCATTCAGCAAAGTCAGCTTTACACAGAGAATCTTAAAATCATACAAAGTTAAAACTTTGCACGATTTGCTCCTTTTCTAGCATCACCACAGTTTAGTTTATCTGAATGAAACACATTTTTATACACCCACCTGTTTTTCAGACACCAAACTGAGCTCATGGTCCTGAAGTTAAAACTGCTGAAACCAGATGCAGTGAAGCTTCAGTGGGCAAAAGTGCTCCAGTTAGGTCGAAAATGAAACCTCCTCCTGTTTTTCCTCTTAAATGAAACTAAAGTTCAAACCGTGGTTTTCTGTTCTTAGTTGTTAGCGCATCTCTTATGAGTGAGTGGGCGAATGCAGCTTTTTGGTGGTTTTGAAGTTAAAATGTACTGTTTTTCTCAAAAATGATGCCTGCAGGTTCATGTTCCTCATGCTTTTCATTCTGGATTTGGTCCTTTTAAGGACTCAATTATGTCAGAAATAATAAACAGGTTTTTCTGTTCAAAGCTCAATATTGTTACAGGATTTTTTAAATTCCGATCTTTAAATTTCGCCCATTTAATTCTTATTTGTCAAACTTTGTAATGCAGAATTTAATAGGAGGGAAAGACATAATCTCTGTTTCAGTTTATCCATAGCCTCCCTGTTATTGTTCATTTTGCAGCTTATCAGCCTGTGGTTTCCAAACTGTTGCAATGAAGCGTGAGAGAGCAAAGGGTTACTTCCTGTTGTCAGAGCCTGGCACTTTCTATGTTTGATGAAGGCGGTAAATGAACCTAAACCATCTTAATATCCAGGACAAATCAACAGCTCAGTATTTGCTGTGTACTGACACTGAACTGCTCAAATTACATGTCTGAATGATGAGTGTGAGTGATACACTGTGGCTCATATTCAAATGGTAAGTTTAAGTCGTTGTAGTTCTTACTTCTTATCCAGATGTTTCTGATTTCTAATGTAAATAATGGTAATTATAAAGGACACACACATATACACACTGCCTGGAGTATTTAGAGCCTGATAATAACAGTGCAGCACAGGACTCTGCTCCCTCTATTATTACTGCTGCTGCCCGGCAATGATGACAGAGAGGTGGTATAATAAAATACATTTCAAATGCTGTACTTCAGTTTTTTCTTTTTCCTCTATCTTTACAATATAAAATATCTATATAAGCTTTACTTTCATATACTTTCTAGAACCTCATACATAAATATATCACTTCAAAATATAAATATCCATTTATATGATAATACACACATGATCAGGTTGGTGTTGTTATGATCACAACAATGGAGGAGGATGATAATAATAATGATGATTAAAGTTAAAATTATTATTCATTTGAATTCATTTTTCTTTATCACACACATATGTAGCCAATCCAGTTACAAATCACACATCACACACATTCAACTAACCTGTCTTTTGTTTATTTTGCATACACTGTTTTCCCTTCTCTCGTCCTGTTCTATTATTAGTTTCACATTTAAAGAAAAAACGTTAAAAAATACTTCATGTACTCAAGAATTCCATTTTATGTTGCTTTATTTATTGGGTTGGGAAGAAATATTCCTTCATCTGCAACTACTTGTAACTTTGCAGCTTTAGATTAGAATTGTTTAAAGTCAAATCTGAATGATTTCCCTGCAAAATGCTCCATTACTCAAATTTGTGAATCACAGGCCTTCTTTCCACCAGATTTCCTCCAGTCTTTCCTCTAGACAGCCCTGTACAGCATTTCGGGAAAATGGGTGTCATGTAGCAAAGGAAACAGAATAGTCGCAAGTACTCTATTTTGAGCGAAGAGGCAATCTCTGGGGCTAAAAAATGCGGTCAGTGCTGTGATGCCCAAAACTGCATTTCCTCTAGTGGCCATTTGAATCAATCCCCACAGACTCCTCTCTTAAAACAACTAGATTTACAGCAGAAATAAACATTTATAATGGACAGAATTTGACCTTTTCAGAGCTTCTGTGGAAATTATTAAAGAAGAAGATGGACTAACGAAATGACACAGACAAGCTGTGTGTGGGTGTGGGAGGAGGATTTCATGGGAAACCATGAGAGAAAGAGGAAGCATGGAAGCAGTTTGGATGGGATGGCAGTGATGGCAGGACTATTATTAAAGCTTCCACTAATAAATGCTCTGCAGTCTGCTGGGCAAAGAGATGAAGACATCACACCGAATGTCAGCATTTGTGTGCGTGTGCTACACATGCTGTGTTGTCGTGCCATTTTATTGGTTTCAGATAATTACTGCCATCATGCTTTTGTGTTTAGATAGCTGGAGTACTTCTTCTGTATACTCCACAGCTGAAAAGTCTGAAGCATTAAAGTGCGCTGGGTTTAGCTTCTACATTTTCCACAACATCACTCAGATTGCTGTTGCCATAATGGTGATAACACTGACTTTAATCACCTTTATTCACCAATTTATTCACAAACACACATCTATCGAGCTCATTAAAATATACAAACAGTCAAAACAGCAGCCTGGCTGACGACAGAAATATCCCAGAAATATGAAAACAAACCACATCTCAACACAGAATCTAGTAATTAAAATGTCACTCAAATATGGCAGATGCAGCTGATCAGGTTTGAGAGAGAGGTAACACCTTATTATGTGTTTTACTGAGGGCACACAAGATGTTTAATACAAAAAATGCATCTTTTAGCTTTTTGAATACAATTAAAGAATTAAATCTTGTACCCTCCTTTCAAAGGCTGGTCACTCTCTTCCTTTACATCATTCAGTTTGACACTTTTACACACACAATAAGAAAAACTAATAAAGCTAAAACATTTGATCTAAATGACTATATTTACTTCACTTAACATGGACACCTGGAGTTGTTAAAATGTGTCTCCATCTTAGATTTGCGATATATCTCACTTTTCTATAAATCAAAATTATTATGAAAATTGTATAATGATCAAAAGCTTTTCTCATCACTTCATTGGCACATTGGAAAGGTTTCTCTGCTGGCTCTTTATTATTTGCTACTGTCTGTGTTTTTTCAGTGTCTCTTGTAATGTTACACTGGAGCTGATCTTCACTGAGAAAAGTCATAACACCTGTACAAACACACTAGATAACCTGTGATTTTCCACTCTTAGAAATGTGATCATATATGAGAGTTCATGAAGCTAAAGCTCTTTGAAAAGGTACCTGAGAAAATGCTAGTAGCTGCTATTATTTGAAATAAATACTTTTTTGTCACATTGGAAATACAATAGCAGTTTGAGAAATTCAGTGCATTCGAGCAGTGGCGTGACTGGCTCGATGTCTAGCTAACACTTGAAAAATCTGACCATCGTGAAGTCATCATTCACATACTGTTAGCACATTCTGATCAGACTGGCTCTGCCTGCAGGACTTTGGATTTCTCTGGGATCAGAGGTCAAGCATCATAGGGGTCATACATTGGGTTGTTGAAGTTTCCTGTCATGCCGTAATCTTGGCTGTCCAGGAGACGGCCGTAGTTTGTCCGTCTGAAACAGAAAATACAAAGACGAAACGGAGTGAGAGAAGTAGTGTTCCAAACACTTCAGTGAGGGGTTGACCTTTCTCACTCTTACAGTGATCAGAAATTTCTAAGGGCAGTTATTTTGCTACTTAATGTGACCTGAATCTAATGACTGAGTTCATTTCTCAACCACAGACACACTTCTAGGTTAGCTTTACTATTTAGATCTGGAAGCCATCTTTTATACCATCAATGGAAAAAATAATAATTTTAGAGCACGACTGGCAAAGGATCAATCCCCTGGGAACTATCCTTTTGGTGACACATATGGGGGCTGCTTGGAGAAATGAAATCATCTGACTGGTACAATCAATAGTTCATTTGGCTATGAACTATGAGCATTCAGCTTCTATAACACAAGTTGACTCACCTGATCTTGTAGTAGTAGAGCCCTCCCAACACAACGAGAACCAATACAATGAATAAAGAAACGATGGCTGCAATACTTCCTGGAGAAAAGAACAAAGAAATAGACAATAAGTCTAAGGGTTCCTCTTATAGTCTGTGGTTTGAGTCCAGGAGTTTGACTTCCCTTCAGGTTTTTATTGTTTCCTGTTTGGTTTCACTTGGGTTTGTCATTTCCTGTTTTGATCATTCTTGTTATTGAGTCTCTTTTTTTCTTTTTTTAATGGTGTTTAACTGTTTTTTTTAAAATATTTTGTGTTTCTTATTTTATTATCTTAGTACACTCCTGACTGTTTCTAGTTGTGCCTCCATCTGTCTCACTCTGTCCTTAAGCCTCAACCCATTTTGTTCGTCTCTTTCCGTCATTTCCTGTTTTACTTTGAAGGTTAGTTTCTTTAATGTTCTGTGTTAGTTTTTCTTCCTGTCGGCCCTTCCCTGATGTGCATTCACTTTTTGTCACCTGTATCTCTTTCCTCACCTGTTTGTCACTCCCAGTCAATTCTGTGTATAAATAGTCCTGTCTTCCCTTTGTTGAAGTGCACGTGTACTTTAGTGTGTTCCTTTGTGAAGTTTGTGGCGGATTTGGGTCCAACACTGTAATCCACAAAGGTCAGTTTCATAAGTCCTCATGTTTTTAAATCAGTACATGTGACATTATGGTTTTTGGTTGTTTTTTATTTTATTTTGTAAAACATGCTTTTAAATTAAACTGAAGTAGACTAACTGTTATTTAAAGGCTGCATGAAAATTCTCTGCAGGTTAGTGGAGGATAAACCGGTTAGTTTGCTCTACTGTGATGGGTTTAAAGTAAAGAACAGTGTGTGACCCAATTAAACCCCTGATTATACACATTTGCCTGTTTAGAGGCAAAGTCACCCTCTACAATGTAGGCAACAGAATATATAGATTTTTTTTTAATTTTTCCTTCTTTTTCTTCAGATTCAAATTGAGTATAGTTAGAATTTTAAAAAGTTAGACTAAATTTTGTTTTCTCATCTACTGATATTATTTATTCATTATGTTAAATCTAGCAGAAGGTTCAGTTAGCATTGCACAAAAATAAAAAAAAACGCCCTCCAGAGCTACTTTTTACTTTCTTGCTTGGAGTAAATTCCAGAGCCTGTACTTTTTTACTTTTACCTGAGAAAGAAGTTAGATCAGTACTTCAACTATTACTGGAGTATTTTTAGATGTAGCAGTTGTACTTCTACTTGTACATTTGCTAACTGGTTAGTTCTAGGTGTGTTTCCCCCTGTTTCCCATCCACTCGTTATCCTCAGTCTTCCTCTTCTTATTGTCGCATCGTCCCCATTTGCTGTGTGCTTGTGTATCATGGTTTGCTTGTAAACTCAAAGTTGTAAATGTTCTTTTTTTCCCCTTCTGTTTTATGGTTCCTAGTAACTAGATTGTGAGTTCCTTCTTTAGTTCACTCCTTTTTGATTTGAGTCCTGCGTTGGGTCCTACCTCTTCCTGCCACACAGCCTACATGACAGTTTATTAGTTTACTTTTTATATTGGTTTGAAAGAGTTCAATGGAGTGGTTAGCAATCACACTACATGTGCACTGTTCTTAAGTCAAACCAAACCCTGCCCGGTCTGACCTTTTCAATGGGCCAGGACAAAGTAGGGTTAACCGTGCGCACACATAATATGCAGTAATCACACTAAATTTGAAAAAACTGGTGGTCAGAGTTATGTTTACTGTTCAGATTCTTCAGCTAAGTATAAATTACTTAATGTGAATACAGCCTAAATATATAGGCTTTTTGTGCATGTGTTTGGTCATAAACTAAACAACTGGACAGCTGTTTTAAAAATAGCAATCAACAAAAGGTTAAAGGACTCTGTAAATTACAGTTGAAATCAACCCGAACTCAATCGACTGATGTATCAGGAAAGCACTAACCAAAGAGCCACACCGCCAACAAGCTAAAATCAATCAGTCTAAAGTGTATTGAAAACTTTATTGAATGATTCTTCATTTGGGATTCATAAAATGTGTTTATCCCATCAACTGAACACACCTGATGTTTAAGTATGTCAGTGGCCTCAGCCGACTGTACCGACTATGCAGAGATAAGCTAAAAGTCTCGAGAGGTGGTGGCCATTTTGTGGCACAGTGTACTATGAACTTAAGATAATTCTTTTCTTCCCAATGTCTAAAGTAACTGATCTTTGAGCTTTAGTTTTGATAAGTAATCTCCATGTGAGAAACTGGATGAAATCAGCCCACCTCAAGGATCTTATGTTTCTATTTGTTGGCGGCACAGCCTAGAAAAATATTCAGCGATAATCAATAAACACTTCCTTGATAAACAAGGCTGCTCTTAATACTCTTACTAGCCTTAATTTCAACATTAAATGACCTGCTTATTGCTGACTATGTGCCTCAGTTTATCAGAAAGCTGTCTGATCTTTGAACTGAGTCTTTAAACCTTTGATAGGTGGCACGCTTTGGAAATAGACACTGAAAATGCATTCTGTTATTTTTAATTTTTATTTATTTATTTTTTAAATACAAACTTTTAGTTTAGGTATTATTGGTGTTGAAAAATGCTCATAAATGATCACCATACTTTCTGGGCCTTTTTAAGTAACCAGATGATTCATATGAAATGAACCAAAGGGAATGACATGAAATGACATACATTATCAGGTGCACTAGCCAATGATAACGGGAAATAAGCAGTAGGTTCCCATTTGTGGAAAACTATTTTTCTTTGCTATAAATCTCTTAAAGTTATTTTGGCTTTAATGAGATTAGATGGTCCAAATGCCCATGAAGTAACGTAAAGAATGTTTTAGTATACCTTATAATGTGATCTGAAAGTGATGATAATGACTGGATATTGTACACTTAGTGAATAAGCAGAGAAAGAACTAGCATTTATTTAGCTGGTAAGGACTTTACTATGAAGTAAACAAGGAAGCGTGAAAGGAAACTGTTCACATATTAACCACAGACTAAACCACGCTGAAAAGAGGTCAGTCACAGACAGGCAACAGAAGGGCTGGGGTAGTGCATGAGTATTGCATGCTTTCACTTTGCTCATTTAACAAAAGAACTATGAGTACCTGTGCCACTGTGTTTGTAAACCATATGTTCAACACATTCGCTGATATTTACATTCGGGTGTTATAGACAGACAGCTGGTTTACATCAGATTCAGGTCAGACACCAGTCATTTTGTTAGAGTACGTGCCCTTTACTGGCAGTATACTGTAACTATTCTTTGATTAAAACCAAAAGTTAATGAGTGACTGGCATACTAGAGATATCTGATGGAGTACAATAAAGATAAGAAAATAATTTATCATTTCAAGGGAACACACAGTGGGTGTCTTGACAGAGCATCTGCAATAAACACAGAGTTGTCTAGAAAGGGCAGGTACTTGGGTAACACGTTTTGGTGCAGTGTAATGTGGTACTATTTGATCAAATATGTGGCAGTGTCTCAGGTAAATGTTGTAGCATCCAAACTACAGGTTAGTGTCATCAAAAAAAGAAGAAGAAGTAATAAATTATATATGATAAACATTGAGTATACTTCCTTACTTTACTTTACGTGATATGTCTGATTAATTACCAGCTACTTGGAGACACTTGAATAAGAACAAGTTTTGCAAGAAACAAACAAACAAAAACCCTACACTATAAGTAAATTTCAGAGGTGTGTAAGTAATTTTAAGTGCATAATTTCATGTATTTTACTGGAAAGGAGACATAAATTACATTGTAAGTAGTTTTAAATGCTATGTTTATGTTATTTTGGAGGAAATTTTAAGGAAACAAATAATATTTTCCATCTGTCATCCTTTGCTGTATTTTTGGAGGGGTGCAGGCCTTAATCTTTCCATTTTTTATGCTTATTTTTTAACATCTTTATTTAATATTCATTATTTTATGTGCACAATATATATTCTGTTATCCATTTTTAGTTACCTGTATTTTTAGTTAAATATAATTACATAATTTTAAACACAATACATTGAAATTCCATTTAATTATATGAGCATTGAGGCCTTGCTCTTGGGTCATTTTTATAAAGTGTTACCTTTAATCCTACTGAGTTTGACATTTTAGGAGTTATGAGTTTGGGTATACCATTTTTAACACTGGGCACTTATTAGGTAGACCTGTTCAACTGCTCACTAACACAAATCATCTAATCTATCATATGATGGGAGCTCAATGCATTTCAATATGTAGACATTGTCAAGACGACATGCAGAAGTTCAAACTGAGCATAAGCAGGGTGAAGAAAGAGGATTTTAGTGATTTGAATGTAGCATGGTTGTTGGTGGCAGATGGGCTGATCTGAGAATCTCAGAAACTGCTGATCTGTTGGGATTTTCCCACACAACCATCTGTAACCAAGGTTTACAGAGAATGGTCCAAAAATGGCCCAGTGAGCAGTAACTTTAGGTGAAAATACCTTGTTAATCGCAGAGGTCAGAAGAAAATAGCAAGACCGCATCAAGTGAAAAGGAAGGCAACAGTAACTCGACTCAACTAACTGGCAGTTTGTCAGCTTTCATGGTGCCAAGAGGATAAACTATACGTTTTTTTAGATCAGATTTCTATTTATAACTAATTAGTAATAATGTAATGCTTCTATGCTAAACTATGATAAAAATCTACATGATACTGTCTAGTCAAGCTCTGGTTATTGATACCATTTTTGCATTCAGGCTTTTGATGTTAGATGACATTTTTCAGTCTTGATGTCCTCTTGTCAGTGAAGATACACTGGTTTCTGCCTTACTGTCATGTAGCAGAATTGTTGTGGGATCGATCGGGAAAGGAAAGGAAATGCATGAAACAGAAAGGATAACTATATCTGAGCAATACTCCATACCTGAGCTTAGACCTTTGGGCTTGTGTTCATCTTGCCCCACAGTGGTACCCTTCGTGGTGGCTCTTGGAGGGGTGGTGAATCCAGGAGTGGTAGTAGTTTCTGGGATTGTTTGAATACTTGCATTTAAAGTGCTTAAGGTGATCGTTGTGTTGGTGCTTTGAGCGATGTCAGTGGTGCTGTTTGTTTGGGTGGCGTTTGTGGGAGTAATGGCTGTGCTGGTGCTTTGGGCGAGGTCAGTGGTGCTGTTTGTTTGGGTGGCGCTTGTGGGAGTAATGGCTGTGCTGGTGTTTTGGGCGATGTCAGTGGTGCTGTTTGTTTCGGTGGCGCTCGTGGGAGTAATGGCTGTGCTGGTGCTTTGGGCGAGGTCAGTGGTGCTGTATGTTTGGGTGGTGGTGCTTGTGGGAGTAGTGGCTGTGCTGGTGCTTTGGGTGAGGTCAGTGGTGCTGTATGTTTGGGTGGTGGTGCTTGTGGGAGTAGTGGCTGTGCTGGTGCTTTGGGTGAGGTCAGTGGTGCTGGTGTTTTCAGTGACACCTGCTGTTGATGTCTCGTTAAGGCTTGCAGAAGTTGAAGGTGGTACTGTGGAGGTTACCATCTGTTTTGTTACTGCACAGAATAACAGCAGACCTGCAATTCAAGACAGGAGATTTTTGTAAGATGGTGAGAATGTGATATATGACATTCCTCCTGCTTCCGAATGTAGACTTTGGAATTTTCCTGTCCTTTCTTTTCTCTCTTAAAATGATGGTAAACTAGTATTTCGGAGCTTTAGAAATCGATAGTAACGTGGACCCCTTCCATATGTACCAGGTAGGATTGAGAATGTTTTAGCTGATAAGTAGAGTGTCACACTGAAAGTTCTTGGTGTTAAATGAATTTCCAAATAGAAATTAGAGTTAGGTAGTATTAACCCCGATTCTTTTGTCCCCGTGATGGAACAGAGAAAACTGACTCATAGTGTGTTAAAAAATTTATATTTCTTTTTATTCAATCATCTTCCGGAAGAGAGAGACCCCTACACAGCCCAAACGCCAGTTGCAGGATCTCTAACATTTAAATTTGCAACATGTGTGCTTCCTGGAAAGTCTTCTGCTTTTGGAATTCATGCAATCTGATTTAGGTTGTATATACAGTAGGTTATTGATTTTATTTACTTCTCTGACTGATATTTAGTTAAAAAATATAGTGTGCAGCTTTATTTGGAGTTTATTGAACTCATGCCAATTAAAGGTACATTTTGGAAGCTGTTTTTATTTGTTTACAGGCTCATACTAACAGTACTGGTCCCAACCCTGGCTATATAGTAGGGTTGTATCAGGAAGGGGATCTGGTGTGACATCAGTGACAAATCAAATGTGTAGCTTCATCTTTGGTGACCTCTTGGAAAATTAGAGAGAAGTTGAAAGCATCTATTACTGAAAGTATTGATCTTTTTTGTGAAACAGTTTGGGTGTTTTGGCAAATACAACACTGAGCTGTTTTCAAGGACTAAAGACGGTGAGTTTGCATGCACTAAACTATGTTAATTATACAATAAACCCATTAACTACATATAAAAGATGAATTTAGGCCTCCAGGTCTGAAGCTAAAGGGGGAAGACCTTACATTCTTTCTAATGTCCTGTAGGCTAAAACTAATTGCAAAACTGTCAGACTGCACTTTTTTAAATTTAAGGTAGTTCTAATGTCACTTAGGTGTGAACAGTATCTCACTTGCTTAGTCGGATTGAAGTCAATTAATTTTGCACAACTCCAGCTTTTATATATACAGTCCCCATCAAAAGTTTAAGACCACTTGAAAAATGGCACAAAATCAGACTTTGCATGGTTGGATCTCAACAAGGTTCCATATAGAGCTTCAACATGCAAGAAGAAGAAATGGGAGTGAGACAAAATATTTTTCTGAGCATGCAATTTATTGAATACAACGCTTAAACCAAAACAGTCTGTTTTACAGCTGATCAAAAGTTTAGGACCACACCTAAAAAAAAAAAACCCCAAAGGTTCTCAATTGGATTTAGATCAGGGGAACATGCAGGATGGTCCAAAATAGCAATGTTATTCTCCTGGATATAGTCCCTTGTTCTGTGTACTGTAGCGTTGTCCTGTTGAAAAACCCATTCGTTACTGCACAGATGAGGGCCATCAGTCATGAGGAATGCTCTCTGCAACATTTGGACATAGCCAGCAGCCATTTGATGCCCCTGCACCTCCTGAAGCTCTGTTGTGGCATGTAGAAAACATCTCAGGTGGGATCTGCTTGTCTTGCCAGTAACACTGGAAACCATCAGGGCCATGAAGGTTAAATTTTTCTCATAAGAGAATAAAACTTTCTTCCATCTTTCATTGTCCCATGTTTGGTGCACTCTTGCAAAGTCTAAATGATCGGTTCTGTGGCGTTCAAGGAGACGAGGCCTTTGAAGACGTTTTTTGTTTTTGAAGCCCTTCAGTCTCCGATGCCGTCTGATGGTTATGGGGCTGCAGTCTGCACCAGTAACTGCCTTAATTTGGGTCGAGGATCATCCAGTGTCTTGACAGACAGCCAGTTGGATCCTCTGGCTCAGTGCTAGTGAAATTTTTTGGGGTCTTCCACTTAACTTTTTTGTTCCATAACCCTCAGGATCATTTAAGAAGTCCCAAATGACTTTCTTATTGCGTCCCACATCAGCAGGGATTGTGCGCTGCGAGAGACCCTGCTTATGCAGTTCAACAATAACACCACATTCAAAAAGGGAACTTTTTTTTGCCTTTGCCATCAGTACGTCATGACAGTGTGACTATCTGACAGAAAATGACAATGAATCCACATTTTTGCACAGATTTGGCCTTTTAAAGGGATGTGGTCCTAAACTATTGATCAGCTGTAAAACAGACTGTTTCGGTTTAAGCGTTGTTTTCAATAAATTGCATGCTCAAAAAATGTTTTGTCTCACTACCATTTCTTCTTGTTGCATGTTGAAGCTCTACTTGGAACCTTGTTAAGATCCAACCATGCAAAATATGATCTTAAACTTTTGACCGGGACTGTATATTTCATACCTCTTTGACCACTACCATTGTGCAATCAGAATGTAGTTGGTCATGGTTAGTCATGATAATTTATCTGGCAGAACCATGAAAAAAAAAGCTCCCCCCATCTTTTGATTTGAAATTTAACATGAATAAAAGACCAGAAAGGCTGAACGTTTACAGTCTGTGTAGTACATATTTCATCACAGACACAGTCTTGCCATCAGCGTTTCTGTCAACGTAAAGGAAGTCAGAGCAGGGATCTAGTATGACGAATGTATTATTTCTTTCCTCCTTCAATTATAGTTGTTTGATCACAATTTTAAAAGTTTAATTTAAAAAAGAGAATCTAATGAAAATAAACTATCTACTTATCACCAGTGGGAGAAAGAAACATTAAAGTGATGATGCAGTACTTTGTGATAAAGATCCAACCCAAAGGTTCCAAAATAGTGTTGAGTCAAAAAAAGAAAAAAAAAACAACACATTTCCTGTCTGAGAGCTTTAGCACCACATGTCATCATCACTCAGTTTAGACCGGTAGAAATGTGTCATTTACTTCCTTAACAAATCAAACATTGAAAAAGCATTGTGTTGTGTAACTTCTAGCAGGTCTGAGTTTAACCTTCTTACACTGAAAGTTCACTTCTAACAGGCTATTTGAACCAGTGAAAAGAGGCATTTTAAAAACACTGCAAAGGCTGATTTCACCAAAGAACCTTCACTTCAAATAATTTACAGATCAGCTACTGAAGGGAGTAATTTCTGCACTTATAATCTAAAAAAATACTAACAATAAACATGATAGTTCACATGGCTCTTCAATCACTTACTAAAGACCGTTATCTTAAAAACAGATCTAGGTAAATCAGAATGGAGCCTGTTTTGATGTTTACTTACATGTTATCAGAGTTTGACGACTGACCCTCTTCATAGTTTTCCTTTAGCTGTATGTCTTCACAAACACTTTTGTGGCTGTAGCTTTGTGCTCTCTGCTCCCTGTAGAAAGCTGTAGTGTGTACGGCTGCTTGTGACTGTAGGTGACTAATCATAAAAGCCTGGGGGGGCGAGGCTTCGTGATGTCACTTCACTTTTCAAACCTCATGAGGCTGTGTTCATCAAAATATGAACAAGCGAAGACAGGAAGTCTGACTAGAAATTGCAAAATTCATCTGTATTTGATTTTTTATAATGACTTCATCTTCATTTTTGATCTAAGATACGCCTGTAACAATTTGGAGATGAAGTTTTGTCACTTTAGTATGTTACAAAATAAGCCTTAGCTGTAATCTTGTGTTTTGAATGTCTGTGTCATTTATTCTATCTTATTTGGGGCTAGTGTATATGTAAATAATTAATCAAACCTTAAACCATTGATAATTGTAATTATTATTTTGTACCAGCAGAGAGCAGCACAAACATTTAAAACATGGCTCAGGCCTTCTCAACCAGCAGATAAGCTTATAATATACAACAGCGTTGATATACTTATAGACTCAAAGGTGTGAAATAACAGTGTAAACAAATAAATACTGTGTGAAAGTCTTCGTCCACCTCTCAATGCTTCCAAGGAGTCAGACTTGTAATGTTTTTTAAAAAGTGGTCCTGAGTAATAGTTCTCCAGGTTTGGACGTTGGCTGGTTTTGTTTTTGTTCAGCCACTTAATAAGACTGAACCAGATTTTAATTGTATCTTCAGGATGTTGTTACTATAGGACATCATTTGTTCCAATATCTGTAGCTTAAAACTATTTATTGTATCATGGTCTCTCCTAAAGTGTTTTTGTGGATAATTGACTCCGTTTACATATAGGGGCTTTTCCCATACTTCACTGAACAGGTATGTGCCACCCTGCCTAGACCTCTTGCCCCTCCTTCACCCCTCCCCCATCTAAAATTTTCTACATCTGCCACTGGTTGAATCTATGAAAAACAGATAAAGATATCACAGTCTGAAGAACATACATTTATAATTTTGAACAAGGTCAGTCTCAAAGAGCTGTTTGCTGAAAATTTGGCATGCCTTGCATAATGTGCAACGTGGGTCAAAAGACGAAGTGGCAGGCCTAAAAAATAACCTATCTACTATCTATGAAAGATGCATCTGTGCCTTCAGGTGATACAGTTCTGTATCGATGGAAGGAAGGCACCGTCAAGAAGACAGAAAAGAAATTTTAAGGTACGCCAGATTAAACAAGAAATGGACTGAAAATCCAATGGGCACAAGTCAGATGGACTTGTGGCCACTCCCCCTTGTAAACTGTTATTCCACGTTGTTATTTATTGATTTTTACATTTCAATAAATCACTGCACATGTTTCCTATTTTCCCAGCAAAATGTAAAGAAATGAAGGGTGACTCAATACTTTTTTATAGTACTGCATTGCTCTACACAAAAGAGGTAAAGTTGTGCAACTGTTAATTATCCTGTTGTCTGTCATTTTTATACTGCCCAGCTATGCTGTCAGCCTTTTGTCTTTTTTATCAGCATCATTCTTGCAAGTATGTCTAGGATTGCATACTATTGTTTGCATAATACTGTATGTCTTACTGAATTCCACACTTCAATATCCCAGCATCAGTCTAAAAGGTCACCATAAGCTGAGCCATCTGTGATGTTCAATATAAAGGCCTGTAGAATTTAGATGACTGACACATTAGATTTAGATATAATCTGTCAGAGAACTAGTATGACTCAGAACTTCCCCTATGGTTTCATAATATGTGCATGTGAGATAGTCAAGAAAAGAAATGTTTAAATTTCAAGTCCAAGTCTCCCACTGAATTTATTAACAAGTTTTCTAATGCTTTCTTTCGTATCTTGTTTTGTTTAATATAAACAAGACCTTAAACATAATTTGTGATCACTGTAGGCCTCTCTGGATTTTTATTAACACTGTTAATGGGCCGTGCATCTTTAATCTCAGTTTTTAAAACCTCATGGTCTAACTACAGCCCACAGACTCATGGATTGCCAGGCACTAAATATTTATGATGTTTTGAATAATCAAGATTTGGATTCAATAATATTTGTATGGGTAGGTGACGCTGAGAATCAGGATTTTTTCATAGCCAGTCATCCAGACCATGCAGCAGGATATTACTGACTAACCTCATGCTGGGAACGGATCATCTCAGGTCAGTGTTGGGTTAGTTACTTTTAAAAAGTAATTAATTACTAATTACTAATCAATATTGTATTTAAAATACTTATCTAATTACTGTGTCTGAAAAGCAACTTAATTACTCAATAAGTAATTTAACTAAATACTTTTTTAAATCCCTATAAACCTTGAGTGGACAAACAATAGAAATTAAACTCTTCGAATAATAAATTTTTTTTTTTTAAAAGACGGAGACTCTACAGCTGCGGTCCCTAACCTTTTTGTACGCAGCGGTAGCATCTCTTCCATAACGTAGCATGCAATCATTTTTTTAAGCTCACCTTCAGACTCTTTCTGTGCTGCTGAAGTAAAATCTAGTTTTGCCTGCTTAGCAGGAGTTGCCGCGGTGTTATCCATGGATGATGAACAAGGATCAAGTGTTCGTCTATGCTCTTGTGTCAGGCGCTTCAGTAGATTACTCGTGCTATTAACAACGGCCGATAGTTTTTCTCCCCAAGAGATAGCTTACATATTACTGTAATATTCTTGTCTGCTTGTTTCAGAAAAGTGAAGAGTATGTCCATTTCATAAAACAGCCACTCGCTTCAGCCGAGTCCGACATCTTAGAAGATAAATTATTGAAATTAAATAATGATATTCAGCGAGTTTAATTATTTTACAATGTAACGCAAGTACATTGTAAGTAACTGTAATTAAAATACCTAAAAATGAACAGTAATCAGTTACTCTACTTTATCAGTGGAAAAGTAATTACAGTAATGCGTTACTTAGTAACGTGTTACACCCAACACTGTCTCAGGTGTTCTCTTAACTGAACTTTGGTCCATTCTTTTCCCTGCCATATGATTGCATTTGTCTCTGTCCATTGGGGACTCTCAAATTAACTTTTTTTTGACAGGAAGAAAGCTAACATTCACCCCCCACTTATAATAATAATAATAGATTGCATTTATATAGCGCTTTTCAAGGAACCCAAAGCGCTTTCCTTAGCTCTGTAGCTAGCCATCAGGTAGCACACCATTATATGCTAGCTACCCCAACTAATGTAACCATAGTAACATTACTGCTGTTTAGTTTTCTGCCTTCATTTACGTCTGAAATGATAGAGCTGCATGTTTTAATTTTTAGTGTTTTAACAATCCCTCAGTCAGAGTGTATAGATTACAACGAGCAAGCTAACTTTCCATTCCAAGCTAACTCGTTAAATTTCATAAATCCTCTTTTTTATTACTTTATTGTAACATGTGGGAGATCAGACACACTGAACATTTTATTGAAGTTGAAAGAATTTGGGCCATCTTTAACTCTCAGTGATACCACAGTGTTTGAATTTGGGAATCAAAGAAGAGTTGAACCTTTTGGTCTTATGTGTATTGTGGTAGTATTGCTGGTAGTCAGTGTTGGGGAGTAATGGAGTACATGTACCGCCGTTACGTATTTAAAATACAAAATATGAGTAAATGTATTCCGTTACAGTTATAGTTTAAAAAGGTGGTATTTAGAATACAGTTACTTTGTTGAAATAAATGGATTACACGGCGGTATTTTCTTGTTTCATATTGTGGCGGGTCAGGACTGTTTGGGTTTTGTTCTGTTGTTCCAGGCGGCAGCGTTACAGTTGCCATGATTACATGGTGACGCGCGCCCTCTCTGCGACTGTGTGTTTCCTGGGTGAGAGAGCGCCTTTTTGTTGTGCTAAGCTAATAGGCAGAATGTCATGGGACCAGGTCATTGTGCTGTTTAGTTATTACTTGGCCTCATTTATTTGTCAATAATATTGAGCAAAAAACCCAATATCAGCAGCGAGGACAGGTATACCCACTTGTTGTCCTTCAACCTCTGCCTGACTAGGTAGTGTCCCGAAAATAATAAAGGATTTATTGATAATTTGAAAATTTTCTGTGGAGAATATTGTCTTGTTGCATCTCTCATTTCTACAACTTTGGCCAAATTTATCAAACTCCCAAACCATGACTATCCAGAGCTGAGACCAGGAAGCAGAAATGCAATCTTATAGGGAAATTATGTACCCCGCCTACCTAAAGTGAGCGTCTGTTATCAGATGTTGACAGTATCAAAAATGTGTGGTACAACCAGTTAACATTTTACATGCTGGTGTTTGTCCATCAGCTAGTCTTGGAGAAGAGTGAAGTTGTAACACACTAAGTGTGAAACCAAGCATTATAAACAATGAAAAATGTCTGCATCAGCCACTGTCTGTGCTTTTCATGGTCTATTTTTAATATAGAAACCATTTATATGTTTCTACATTCCTTTAGTTTGGCATATCTAGTCAGTAATATACTACCTAGTAATATGGTATTATAGGAAATTTATATTTATGTTTTTTATTTTAGAAAAAACTATCTGAGGCATAAAACCAGATATGGGCTGTACACATTGTTCCCCACATGTACCTTTATTTCAGCATTTCAAGGTGATGTGGAGGGTGGAGGAGAGTAAATCAATGACAGGTTTAGAGCTGTAACATCAGAACATTGTGGACACTTAGCAAAAACTGATTGGACAGGTTTTCAGTCACGTTCCAGTCATTGAGAACTAAAGATATAAGATATATGACAAAGAGCTTGCCATGAGCCTTTGAGAGCCAACTAATATATTAGCAGTGTTGGGGAGTAACGGAATACATGTACCGCCGTTACGTATTTAAAATACAAAATATGAGTAAATGTATTCCGTTACAGTTACCGTTTAAAAAGGTGGTATTTAGAATACAGTTACTTTGTTGAAATAAATGGATTACACTGCGGTACTTTCCTGTTTCATTTTGTCGCGGGTCAGGACTGTTTGGGTTTTGTTTGACAGCTACGCTCTTTGTTCCAGGCGGCAGCGTTACGGTTGCCAGGGTTACAGGGCGACGCTCTCTCTCTCTCTCTGTGACTGTGTGTTTCCTGGGTGAGAGAGCCCATTTTCGTTGTTGTTGTGCTAAGCTAACAGGCAGAATGCTACAAGAATGTAGCATCATGGGCAGTGTAGTCCGTGCTGCAGGGAGAATGGACTGCCATACACGTTATGTGTCTGTGAGCGCGAGGAGGGAGAAAAAGGGGAGTGGAAAGGTACGAGTTGTCATCGAGGAAAAACGGGAGCTGGAAGCATGTAAATATAATAATAACCACTGCAGCCAAGAAGAGAGCCTGACGAGCCCAGCTGTAAGTAAGCTGTTAAGACTCGACTGTACACCGTGTTCGTGTTTTCCTCCGAAAACAATAAGTTCCGTTGGAGCAGCCTTTCAACGCCTCTCTCTGTCTCTCGCTAGCAAACTTGACCCACACAACAAAGTAAAGCTATTTTTCGGCTACGAGCCGACACGGAACCCGCCGTATTAGTCAGAGGTCCCTTTACTACAGTTCGGAGTCGCGGACCTTCAGTAATAGTAAGAAATCACACAGCAATAGTACATTCACGTTGTTGTAAAAAGCATGATAATATATTAAGTAATCCAAAGTATTCAGAATACGTTACTGTCATTGAGTAACGTAACGAAATACGTTACAGAATACATTTTGGGGCATGTATTCTGTATTCTGTAATGGAATACATTTTAAAAGTAACCTTCCCAACACTGTATATTAGTTACTATTTGTCACGGCTGGGCAGCAGTCGTGTGGTGAATTGAGAAAAGGATCCAAAATGCAGGCACTGGCTGGGGTGCGAGTGAGTGTTTATTTACAGAGGTGATAAGGTGACAAAAACAGGAGGAGCAGAGCGGGGAGTAAACAAACCTAAACTGGGGAAAACTAAAGAACTCAACTTAAACCAAACACGCACGGGAGGAGCGTGCAAATGTTAGCTGCAGGGTTTTTTGTGTGCATAAAATAGTAGCATGTGGGTTACATGTTATCACTAACATGCAATTTGACATGAAATAACAATTTTCAATTTCTTTTTTCTTCTGACTGTTTAACCTAATAAAGCAAAGGAGACTTCCTCCTTAAAGAGACTTCCTTTGATTTTTATATTCTTTGCCTCCCAGAAATATATCAGATACAGTTATCTTGGAAAGTCAAAGAACACTTTATTTAAAACAAACAAACAAACAAAGAAAAAACCCTATCAGAAAAATGTAACATTTTCTGAGGAAGTCTAATTAATTTGTTCTTTTGAACTAATGAACACATACTGCTTCTGTATCTTCGAGCCCCAGAAAGTGAATCAATTTGAATTTGAATCTTTGTAGTCCAAACACAACACTGGAAAAGATCTGAATATACATAATCACCTTTAGCTCATATATGCCTTCACTTGGCACGAAAGCTGCTCCTGCAGTTTCTTTGACAGCTGAGTAACAATTACATGGGTAGCCTACTTCTGTCTCAGCAATCATTTGTGTAAACTTAGCACTTGACTTATGTTGAATTAAATTGAAATGGCATGAAAGACAGTTTGGGTGGAGAAAGGCATCCATGAGCAATTTGTTTTTGTAAAGATGTGGGAGATAGGTGTTGGGCACTCTAAAGTGGGTACTACACTAGCTGCAGTACCACAGTAGCTGTACTAGAATAGCTGAAATGTAGTACAAGTCTGATATCAAGTTAAAAATAAAATTAGCAATCATAAATGTAGCTCACTAAGGGTTTGTAATGTGAAATATTTAGTGTGGAGTTTAAAAGTATCCAGATATAATTAAAATCAAATACAATCATAAACACAGAATATTTTCACATTAAAAGTGCCACTAAGGCGGTATCTGATTAGATGTGCAGTTATCTAAATCAATCTCTCTTGAACCAGCTTACTCAGGTTCACAGGTTTGGCTGTGCGATTCTCTGGAAAAGGTTTCGGTTTCCCTGAAAATGGTTCAAAAACTTGAACTGAAACTGTTGATTGACTGCCTGTGTCTACACCGGCGTGCCAATTTCATTTTTTAGTAGTGTTGGTGAAACAAGATAATGCAGATCCAGCATTACTTGTTCATTTAAAAGGATGATAATTTGAACTAGTAACTGATTATACTGACCATGAAGAAAATGATTCTTAAAAGATCTGTATGATTTTATACTTACAAATACTTACTAGTAATACCATCTACTACTCCATCTACTGTGGAGTGTAATTGTATTTTAGTGGGGGTTTTTTTAAAGCTTATAATTAAATCATTGTTTAACATAGTGTGTCATAGGTTTCCAGCATTTTCTTCATTTACATTCATGTTGATATATCAAAGGGGATCAGTTGCATTATAGCACAAAATATTCTCCCAACATTATTTCCACCAGTTATAAAGACTCTTCGTAGTAAATATCATTCATTCTCACATTTCTCCTCTTGTTCTGAGCATATAAATTTTTTCTTTGGTTTTTTTAACATTTAAATTTAGACTGGGCACCAACTCAAACATTCTAATGCGGTGATGAAAAACTTCACTTTCATGTGTTCAAAGTGTGCTGGCTTATCCTCATCACAGTGAGCCAGTACATCTCCCTAGACTGTAGACATCTTGTGCCGTGCGCAGCGCTGTGGATAGACGTGTGTGCCTGGAGTGTGACTGTAGGTGACTGATAAGATTAGTATGGGTGAGGCCACAGAGAAAGAGAACTGGATGTGTTTCTCAGGAATTAAGGATGTGTTGCTTTGCCAGGGGCTGGCAAGTTTAACAGCACTTTTGCAAAGTGAAGATAGTGAAGTCAAAACTAAAACACAAAGACAGAAGATGAGAACAACTCTGTATGAGTACTTGCCTTATTCCTAATTTTTTTGTGTTATTTTTTTTTAAATATTTGTCACATTTACACATTTCAGAACATCTAACAAATTGTAATATTTGTCAAAAGTAACATAAGTAAATACAAAATGCTGTTTTTTTTTAAAATGATGAGTTCATGTTTTTCTATGAAGAGAAAAAAGATATCTAAATGTACCTGGCCTTAAGTCGTGTACTTGACCACTTTTTTTGGAAAGCTTCAAAGATCAGTTTCAGTATTCACACCCAGGTCTGATTACTGCCATATGCTTGAATAAATAAACCACCTAAATACAACCTGTCTGACAAAGTGAAGTAGACTAAGAGAGGTCAAAAAGCAACACATCAAAACAGGATCTAAAGAAGCAGTTGAAAAACAACATCTATCAGTCTGGGAAGAGTTACAAGGCCATTTCCAAGGATTTATGACTCCGGTGACCCACAGTGAAAATCAATATCCACAAAAGGCGAAAACTTGGAACAGTGGTGAACTTTCTCAGGAGTGGCTGGCCACCCAAACCTTCTACAACAGTGCATCAATGACTAAACCATTAGGTCACAACAAAACCCAGAACAACAGCTACAGAACTTAAGGCTTATCTCGTCTCCGTTATGGTTAGACTTCATGAGTCGACAAGAAGAAAGAGAATCAGAATCAGAAGACTTTATTTATCCCCAAGGAGCAATTAACAAACAACCGAGCAGCATAAGTTGAAGATAAGGACAATAAGGAGTGAAATAATAAATACACAGAATATACAGTATGTACAGTTTTAAAATTACACAGACTGGCCTAAAACAGCATCCATGGGAGAGCTTCAAAGCAAAAACCACAGACGTACAAGACAAACGCTGAACTATGTGGAAGTTTTGATTCCCATTACATTTGGCATAAAACTAACACAGTATTTCATAAAATGAACATCATGAGAATATTCAAAAATAGCAGTGGTAGTAACATAGTGTGGGGCTGCTTTGCTGCTTCAGGGCCTGGATGCCTCACTGTAATTGATATATTCTGCTCTCTAATAAAAAATCCTGAAGACGAATGTCCAACCATCAGTTCAGGCTCAGTGCAGTGGTTGAAAGGACATCAGTTTCAGCTTTCCTCAAAGGGGAGAAATTACTCCACTGTAGTTCTGAAAGGAAGAAAGAAATGAATTAAGCTTGTTAGGTGAAGTCAGAGTGGCTTTAATGTTGTGAATTACACATTCAAGCGACAGATTAAGCGACAGACTCCTGGTTTGATTTTGGAAGGACATACAAATCCTTTGTTGTTGTGTAAGGGAGATCATTTGATGTAAAAATTTGCCAAATCAAACGTGGAGCTACCTCCTGTGGTGACCCCGACTAAATAAAGGAGCAGCTGAAAGTAGCTTTGTAGGTAAATTCAGAGTGCATGTATAATAAGCTGTGTGTTGGCTTTACACAAAGACAGTCAGCTATTCTGTTATGGAAGAAGTAACAGAGAAGGGTTGTTCAGCTTTTGGCATCGCATAAATGATGAAGATCTTACTGCCATGAATGTGAACTGAAAATAAAATGGACAGAGAAGAATAAGTTGGTCCTTGAATAATTTCTTTCTTTCTAGGCCGTTTTTAAAGTTTGGCATGAGCTGATCAAACCATGTGGAGCTGGATAGCACTGTCCCAGTTCAAATTTCTGGGAGTGATCATCAGTAAGGTCTTTTCTTCGACTTCCACTGTCACCAGTAACATGACACAACAACCCCTTTGAGAAGGCTGAGGAGAATCAGACATCAACTTCTACCAAATGCACAGGGGAGAGTGTACTGACAGCACCTGATGGCATGGCTTTTTATCAGAACTGCAGAGAACATCATAGGCACACAGCTTTTCTAGAGAGAAGGGCCAGTGAAGGGCCTCTAATATTATTGGAGACCGCAACCCTCTTTGAACTGCTGCCCTATGGCACACATTGCAAAACTTAAAGGATGTTGAACAGCTTCTTTTCCCACAGTACTTTGAAGATGCACCACACCTTAAATACCTCTTTGTATTCTCATTAGTACCTAATTTTGAATCTTTGCCAACAGAGGACTTTCCCTCTGGTGGCCTTTACAGAGAAGATACATTTAAACCTCACTGTCAGGTATAGCAGGTGTGGCAGTGAGGTTTACAAAAAAAAAGAAAATAACTGCAGATTTCACATTTCAGCGCTACGCAGTGGGCTGCAGGCGAACCTTTGGCGAGCTGGACTGCATGTGTCACACCTTTGCTTTAATGACTCAAAATAAAACTGAAATTTGTCTGCAACCCAAAAAGTGAGAAGTGAAAATGGAAGCGACACTCAAGCATAAACACAAGTAATTTAAGTAATTTGAAAAAAGTAAACTGGGACCTAAAGCTCTGAATCTGTTATTTTGAGAAGGGGATTAACAGGAAATGTAATTTCTACATTTTTCCATCATGTATTCTGAGCAGTAACACATTGCCTAATCATATGTTGCATCAGTCTGTGACTTCTATTATGTGCAGTATTAGTAGTCGTAGAAACAGTAGTAGCAAAAATCAGTATAATAGCACCACCCACACATTGGTGTTATGTTTAAATGTGCCAACTCTGGGACTTGGAGTTTGGTTTCCTTGTGCATATTTCAGTTTCAGAAGATTGTTAACAGAATTTTAAGGATTTGTGGTTATCCTTGCGGATACTTATTTGCCAAGTTCATAGATTACACTTTCAAGCTGTTTTTAAAATATATTGGCAGTTAAATCATACGCCAGTAGAGAGCAGTATAGTTATTTATAACAAGGCCTGTGTTTTCTTTAATTCTTAAAAAATCATAGCAGATTCTGGATTATCACAAAGGAAAACATGATCATTGTGATCGTATGTCCGTATCCATGCTGCAGCCTCATTATCACACAGAAACACACAGAATCTAATAAACAATGAACTATAACTTGGCAATCTAGGAGCTTAAGCTAACTAAATGAACTTAAACATAAACCATAAACCATCAAAACATTTAAAAACTCAAAATGATGGGTCAAATGACACAGGATCATGAAAAAGCCAGATTCCTGGGGCTTCAGGGTATGTTTACAAATGGTATAATGTCCACTGTGGAATGAATCAAGTTGTTTGATAAATCTTTTTTTATTTTATTTTTTTATTTTAATAATGTATAGCAATTGTGGCTCCAGCAGATCCCAGGAACAACATCTGAGATCTATGTCCAGAAGAACACAGTCCTAGGAACTGGACAGATTCTGTGCAGGACCCTCAAGCTCCCAAGCCACCAGTAGAGGACCTGAACTTGAAGGATAAAGATCTCCTGCAGGAAATTTTTTTTTAAAATATAATATCTCTAAGGAAGTCTGTGGGCATCATTTTATAATAGACACAGAATAATATCTGCACATGTTATTCACACTAAATAATAATTTTGCAGCACATCTCCCCAGTTTTTGATGCACTCATGTGCTACGGGCCACCATGACTTTTCAGTCTGAGCGCTGTTAACTGCTAACATGCAATCATGACAACACAGGCTGAAGCAGCCAGGAAATTGAATCTAATAATTTGTGTTCAGTTTTTATAAGGTGCATGGGTTTTTGACACAGTCCAGAAACTCAAATTATTCAATCATGAATACAAATTGTAGAAACAAACTGCCAAACTGAGCAACACCAGACCACTGTACACCACTGTGTGCATTTGCAAATATGCAAAGGTATGCTTGGCTCAGAGTGATGCAAAATTGATCATTAGAGGCTGGACTCTTTGCAGACATCTACGTCCCCTCTAGTTTATTGTGACTGCTTCAGCTTGTCTCCATAGTCTTGTCTGTACATGCATCCTTCAAACTGATTACAATGTGGCATTAAAGGAGCTACTCGTACATGTCTGCAACTTTCTGTGTTCACAGTGGCTAGAGAGTACAAGGCCAGGATTATCCTCAATCTCATGGATGGACATCATGAACAAGAAGCTGTTCCATTTTTAGTGTTTCTAAAAGATATATAGATACAGCACCAGCTTTATTCTCCCAGCATAATAAAAATGAAAATTCTGTATTTGGTGTGCCACCCCAATATTTTTAGTGGCACCCATATGGCCACTCCTGTGTAAACAATTCTGGAGGCACCCTGCATTTAAGCAAGCAGGACTTGTCATCAGATTGGACTGATCAGTTAACAAACAAGACCTAACCTCCTTTGGATTTAAAAAAAAAAATCAATCTATTATTGTTTCTTCCCAAAACTAATGAAGTAACTGTAGCCAATGTAAATACGATCTGCATTAAAATCCTAGATTACATAGACCTCAGAGGGAGATGAGAATAACGGACGCCTCACCCAATGACCTTGCTGGGAAAAACTCCCTCTGCTCTCCGACCAATTGCCTAATTAATGGGCCTGGCGGCTGATAGCTCTGAATTAGTTTGCAAAACAAATGAGGGTGGCTGCTGCACCACTGAAACCTCTGTGGGGATGGGCAGTGAAGGAGGTGCTGTCATGAATGAACAACAAGACCCATACTTCTTTCACATTTGAGGAATAATTTCTATTTCGTTGTGTTTTATACCGATAGTCCAGGGGCTTTATTCCACTGATAAAAGAACAACGATTTACAAGCACAAAGGAGCAACAGGAGGGGTTTAATGTTCCTCCACCACAGTTCAACACAGGTGGACATTTGGTTTATCTGGAGGTTGAACCGGTGCCCACAGAGCCATTTTAGCCCTTTTTGAAAAAGAACTTTTTGCTTATACATCACAGGGGGTGTGATGCTGCTGCTAAATACAAAGCGGGTAAGACATTAAAGGGATTTTCAGGTGCCACTTGATCAATAGAATAATGGGGGTAATTATCCCTCGAGTGGAGAAAGGTCTGCAATTTAAATGGACTGTTTGAGGCTGGAGTTTAGCCATCACTAGATTAAGTCCAGTGCGGAGGTGTCTGTTTTCTCTGTGCATGTAACAGAACCAACACAGCATCCTCCAATCATATTTGCTGATCATGCTTCTCATGAAGTTTGAAATAGAGGTACATGGTCATTTTACTGGAAAGCAGTCATCCTCCAAATAGAACTGAATGTGCTTAGTTAATGTCATGTGGAATCTACCTACTAGATTTTTACTATCATTTCACTAGAAGGGACAACAACGTCATATACAATTAGACAATGTTTGAAGCAGTTTGGGGAAGGTCTTAGTGAGGATCTCCCTCGTACCAGCAAAAGTAGGCAAGAAAATGAGAAAGAGGAAGGGGCAGTAGGGCACAGACATGGGAGCAAACAGGCTTATAGGGCAGCCAGAAATTCAAAAAAAGCTATCCCCAAACATGTTGTTCATGTGGTAACAGAGGAAGCTTATTTGTCCCAGTCCATGCAGTTAAGGCTGTAAGTTTTTGGACAAAGACACATCATTTTTATCATTTTCCTTGTGGTGTCCACCTCAGGGTAGCAATCAGGATGTGACTGAAGTGATGAAGGCAAAAGGCAAATCTAGTACTAGTGAGGTGGACTACTGTCCATTGACTGGTGGCAACCAG
>NW_005187417.1:2217943-2247564 GCF_000239375.1 Pundamilia nyererei
GTGGGGGAACTTGCACAATCGGTGGCTGACTAAATACTTTTTTGCCCCACTGTATTAGCCATTTAAATCACGTGTTACTTAAAATCCACACAGAAATTCGACCCTGGTTTAACTCAACTCTCAACATTTTGGCCTCTATCTAAATTTTACAATTATCTCAAATGTAATAAATCATCTCTTGTCAACTTGAGAAGAAGAAGGAAATTCAGCAACAGGAAAAAAAAGATGGAAAAATATATGAAATTTCCAGTGGGCATAAACATAGCGTCAAATGACAAAAGGTCACATGGATATCCAGGGCAGGTTTACCTTTCTGAAAATGATTTGAAACATCATACAGCTGCTGCCAAATACAGCAGTCCCAGCTCTGCATATCTTAAATCGGCAATACTGTTGCTCTTTACAGTGTACAGAAGAATCAGCTCATCCCCTTCTACTCTGTGTACCGGTCTTGGAGATCACCCGAACTTAATGAGCTGGTGACCTTTCTCAGCATCATTTTGCAGACAGTCTATTGCAAAGTCATAATCTACACAGCAATACCAGATTGTGTGATTTGCATTTATATTGATGGGTTGGGAGTGTGATGTGATTGATGCATTGGCGGTTGCAGCGGCTGCAGTCTGGACAGGGGCTGATAAATGACATACTGTATCATCTAGGGGCCTTTTGGTCTCTCTAGCCAACTCAAAACATATTATTTCTGTTTCACATGCTGTCCTGATGAGGGTCCCAGAGGTCACAGTGTAGACTGAGGTCAGTGTTGATGATCAATCAGCAGCTGCTGGGAGGCGATATCAACATAAGACATAGAGGGACATTGCTGCTCATTCTAACTGCTAATGGCAATAACAAACATGTTATTAATGGGTGGCACAGCAACCAATGAAAGCAGTGTCACACATACATAATTAACCTTAACAGAATACTTTTTAAAGGGTGTCACAGTATGAACATAAGTAAAACTTTCAATTCTCTAACAGCACAAAATAGTTTTTAAACAACTATAAAAAACAAGTAATTCTTGTATCAAAAGACAGCATGACAGTAGAGAAACGGGTTTCTCATTAGCACCCAAATCTGCAGATCTCAGAGCCTAATAGAAAGTTTCAGCTCATCGTTAACAGTCAAACTATACAACGTACCCTATGTGCAGCTACACGCAATTAGCAACAAATTGTTTAAATATAGCTGTATTTTCCTCAGAGACTGATAAAGACCAAAAACTGAGCTAAAAGAGACTCAAACATTGATGGCATAGGGACCCCAGTGCCTCTGTCCCAAAGACTCGTCAATGATGCCCTGGCAACCATCACTTACTAGGAAAAGGTGTGTATTCAGGTTAGCAAGCATTTGCTGGTAGTTGCTAATGTGAAATTGTTTGCAAAGAGGTATATGGTCATTTGGCTCTCGGCGAAGGCAGTCGCACTTTTCTCCTCTCCTCCTTCCCCTTATCTTCCCTGCTAAGCCTCTTGTGTCCTTGTCTTGTCTCGTGTGTATTACTTTCCCTGGAACACTCTCTCACAGTCTGTTCTCTAAAACCTAAAAGAGAATTATGGATTTGATCAACTGGTCCACTGCATGTGGCGAATAAAATTTGAACTTGAACTTAGTGCTGAACCAAAAATCGTGCAATTTTAGACTTTTTTTTCTTGTGAAAGAATATTTATAGGGGTTTGCTAACCTGTTCTGGTCTGTGTGAGTGAAGCCTTAGTCTTCATCACATTTGGCTTGCCTTTGAGGTTTTCACTTTGAGAATTTTCTCACATAAAAGTGAGAATTGGAAGATGTAAATCTCACCTATGTTTAGCTTGTCCACATTTGTTTTAAGTGCATCTAAAGCTTCAGCCTCATGCTCACACACTCTCCTGTCAGGAAATGGTTAAACTGATTTTCTCTGGCAGTTAGCGTCTGTCAAAGAATGAACACTTTGTGACACCTCTAATTCTCATCTGAGTGACACATGATTTCATCTCCTATCTTTTTGACTTTTATCAATTTTCACTTGTTGGCATTTTTGTCCTGTGTGACAGCAAAATTCCACATAAAGCATGCTGCTTCAGGCTTCTGTTTCTTGTTTATGTATTGCTGCATCAAGTGTGTCATTTTGCAGTGTAAAATAACATCTAAAAACCTCAAACTGCTTAAATAAAACAATCAATATTGGCCCAGCATGAACATTTACTGTGTTTTAAATCAATGTATGTATCATTTGGCTTTAGACTATTAGACCTTGGAATCAAACCATTAAATCAAACAGATCTTAATAAACCTGAAGCGTCCCAGTAGCTATGCTAAATATATGCACAGTGCATATATTTAAGCTCCAGTTTGAACACATTCTCAATATAGAGTTATGTGAGAATGAAAATACACCATCTATAAGTTTTTACATATCAGGACATAATAAAAAAATAATCTGGTCTTGAGCAGATCTTAAAATTAGGTAAATACAAGGCTACGACAAAATACAGAATCAGTGTGTCAAAGACTAGCTTACCCTTACTGCTAGGTAATAAAAGGGTAAGAAGCAGCCAGTCATGTGCTTGACTAATTGATCACGAGCAAGTGTTGGCACCTCTGTAAGAGCAGATCTTTGAGCTGTCATGAGCTGTGTGCAGGCAGGAACGGTGGACCAAATGTGCAGACACTCAGAGGCAGAAATGTGAACTCAAAACAGCTTTAATGCTCAACTCAAATGTAACACAACTGAAAATACCAAAACAAACTTTCACAGGCAGCCAGACAGAACACATAGCATAGGATAAGGACAATCATGACACAGACCAAAGAAAACACAGGGCTTCAAAACACAAAGGGAGCAATCAGGGAATGGGAGACAGGAGGGAAACACAGCTAAGACAAATCAGGGAAAACGAGACAAGGGAAGCAAAACCAGATACATTAACAAGACACATGGACTTTCAAAGTAAAACAGGAAACATAGCACAGACACATGGACCTGACAAGGAGATACAGCTGACAGGGGAGGCAGAGCAACTGTGGAACACAGAGACATAAACCATAAGACAGAGAACTCTAAGAAACCAAAAGACTAGAAATGATAAATAATATAAAAAAATCAAAGTTCAATAATAATGTAAAACTGAAAACTCTGGGTCGATTACCCAGGGACCCTAACATTAGCAGTGTGCAGTCTTGGAGCATCCAGGCATGTTAACACAATCCCAAGGAGAAAAGACATCATCAAAGATATTTGCTGCCCATCAATCTGGGAAGGCTCATAAAACCCTTTCCAAACTATGTGCCTCATACTTGCATAACTGCCGCAGTCACAGGAACTGTCTGACAACTAAAATTTGTCCAAACTGAGTCATGTGACAGGACAATGTCACATGCCCTCAGTCTGATGGAAATTATGTGGGGGACCTTAAAAGAGCTGTGCATAAACGAATACCTGTGAATTTCAATGGATTAAAACAACAACATAAAGAAGAGCGGGCCAAAATTCCTCCACAACGATGTGAGAGACTGAGGCTTGAAATTGTTGCTGCTAGAGGTGGTGCAACAAGCTACTGAATCTCAGGGTGTACTTTTCACATGCTGCTTCTGCAGTTTGAATTTTTGTTAAATAAATAATCACATGGTCTGATAAATTGTCTGCTCTTCATCCCAGGTTTAATTTAAATAATTTTAGAACCTGGTAAGGACCAGGTGAGTTTTTTTCATCATGTTCTGATACATAAAACCTTAGAATTCAAAGTTCAAAGTTTTAGTTCCTTTCGTACATGGGTGCATATATTGGAAATGTTTGTTTCTGGTTACTTTTACAAACAGCCCCCAAAGCTGTCCTTGAATTTCTGTGTTCAGGTTTGGTGCAGCATATTAATTAAGGTAATGGCAATCTGTTTTATCTGTAGTAATGGAATTACATATGAATATCATTATCTTTATCAGAGATGTCAGATATTTAATTGAGATACCATACTGTCATCAGTCTAAACCAATTACCTGTAGTGACTTTGTTTTAATTGACAGACATTTTCTTTCCCAAAGATCTGAACACAGCATAACCACACACACCCTCACACACACCCTCACACACAGGCACATGCTGTGATCATGCCTCATGATAAGTTTTGTGAATGACTTGGAGAAAAACTTTTTCTTCTTTTATTCATAGAAGTTTTGTCTATGAAAACTGCCAAAGGTAGTTTCAGTTGATCACCCAAGTAATTTATCCTGTTTGATTTTTTTCCTATTTAGAAGCAGATGAGTCTTGTGAGCTTCTTCATAATGTGAAAACCTGCTAACCCGTGTCAGGCCAGTGCAGACTGGCAGATGGTAGCAGTGGGTGCTGCAGTCTGTTTCCCACTGTAGCAATGCCTAGAAGGGAAATATGTGCAGGGATCTGTGAAATACTGGAACTGTGGCATTTTGAGATTATGACGAGGTCACTTTTTCTTTCTTACACTCAGTACTTTGTGATAGGTAATAACTTTTTGTTTCTTTAGAGGCACTTGAAAAATGCTAGAGAAAATAGGGCTTTGGTGATATTTGAAGATGCCTGTACATGGGTTTGAGCTACATGTTCATGCTATAGTTCTTTAGTTTACAAGGGTGGAAAGTACAGCGCACTTAGAGTATGTTGCTGGGTATGGCTGCCTTCTTTGTAGGTGGCAAGGACTTCACAGGATATTATGCTTGTCAGATGTCATGTTGATCCAACATTTTCCCTCAGTGATGGAAAAATTTTGTAGTGCTGATGGACAGGTTGGCAGACGAGGTCAAGCTAGAGTTTCCAATAATAATAATGTTTGCAGACAACATGTGTTAATCTGTAGTAATGGTAGGGGGCAGGTAAAAAAGAGCCTGAAAAGGTGGAATCTTTGGAAAGAAGAGGAATGGAGGTCAGTAGGGGCGAGACAGAATACATGTGTCACGGTACCTGGTCTGTGACCCAGTATGTGTAATTTTGTTTTATTGTTTTCTGCTTGTGTTATATTTATAGGTCCTAGTTTCGAGGTTTCTGTTCTGTTTCTGTGCCTCCCCTGTGTTCCTGGTGTCATGTCTCTTGTGAAGGTTTAGTTCTGTATTCTTGTTCTCCTTATTTGTCTCTGTGTGTTGCATGCTTAGTTCTGAGTGTTAGTTCTCTGTCACTACGTCTTCCCTGTGTTCCACGTCTAGTTACTTTTGTCTCCGTGTACTCTGAATATGAGTCGTGTGTTTGGGTCCTGCATCCTGCCTGCCACACAGCAAAACATGTGTAAATGAGAGGGAGACAGGTGTAACAGCGAAGCTGGAAGGAGAAAAGGTGGTGGCTGTGAAAGAGTTTAAATATAGCTGGGGTCAACCATTCAAAGAAACATTTTGCAGGCAGGATGGAGTGGGGTGGACACGAGTGTCAGGGGCACTTCAGATGGAAGAATAGCAGCAAGAGGGAAAGAGCTTAACAAAATCTTATTGAGACCTGCTGTGATGCATGTTTTGAGATGGTGGCACTAATGGGGGGACAAGAGGCAGAGCTCGTAGTGTTCAAGATGCTGAGATTTTCAATGTTGTGACCAGGATGGACAGAATTAGATATTTGTACATCAAAAATATGGCAGTGTAGATTCTCAGTCATCCAGTTCATGGTAAAAAAAAAAAAGAAGAAGTTCAGTCACTTTTCTTTACAAGCTCCTTAGATTACATGAGAGATAACATCAAACATATATCATGGAATCCTCCATCAAGGTCTTAGACCAGGGGTCCCCAATCTCAGTCCACGAGGGCCGGTGTCCCTGCAGGTTTTAGATCTCACCCTGGGTCAACACACCTGAATCACATGATTAGTTCATTACCAGGCCTCTGGAGAACTTCAGGACATGTTGAGAAGCTAATTTATCCATTTAAATCAGCTGTGATGGATCAAGGACACATCTAAAACCTGCAGGGACACCGGCCCTCGTGGACTGGGATTGGGGACCCCTGTCTTAGACCATCTTTGTCGAGCCA
Organism: Pundamilia nyererei; assembly: GCF_000239375.1. Lineage (NCBI taxonomy): Eukaryota > Metazoa > Chordata > Actinopteri > Cichliformes > Cichlidae > Pundamilia > Pundamilia nyererei. The sequence continues at coordinate 2,223,902 of NW_005187417.1, forward strand.
CAGGTACAGCAGCTTCACCTAAATAAAAGACTTCTGCAAAGATTTTAGCATCAGAAAGTCAAACGCTTAGAGGCTTTTGGTGACTACTGTATATTTGCCTGGAAGAAATGTTCCCACACTCATTTTCAAAATAAAAATTAGAGTTAAAATGATAGGTGTGGAGTCAGTGCCAGACAGCAAGACAATCCTCAGTTTGAATTCACCAGTTCACTGGGCTTGATGTCACTGGTGATTCTAAATTGGCTGCAGGTGTGAAAGTGTTAATGGTTGGTGGTCTATGTTAGACTTGTAACAGACTGGCCACCTCTTAACCTATGGCAGCTGGGATATTATCCAGCCCCCTGCAACCCTGGACAAGTAAAATTACATTATGACAGAAAAAAGGGGCAGAGTTGCCTCTTTTTGTCAAGAAAACTAAGATTTCTGGACATTTGCAGTGAAATGTTGATGTTCAATCAGTCTGTGGTGGTAAGTGTTCTTTTCTATGCTGCAGTTATCTGGGGAGGCAGCAACAGAAACAAGGATGCAAGAAAACGACACAACCACAAACAGATCACAAGTTGGGTGTTATTGTGAAGCAGGCATGAAATATTCAATGTCTCGCCTTTGACACAACAAGGAGCCAAGATGAGCAGCTATAACAATCGGCAACCAATTGAGTCCTCTGTTACTCTACTGCCAAGAGCTGACAAACAGACAGATGCTTATTGATTGCAATGCCTTGGTCATTTGTTTATGTTTATAAATGAGATTGGCAGTTATTTGCAAAGTTTTGCCAATATGCCCAAGAGAGTTTGCAGTCTGTCCAAGCTTGACTGCGATTGCTTGGAGACAGGTTGCCCCCTAAAATGCGACCTCTATTGTCACCTTTTCAGTTGAAAGTGGTCACCCAGAGATTCAGATTATTGTACATGCAACCTTTTGGGAGACCAGTTGGTCAATGCAACTACTTTCTCTTCAATCGGTTCCTGGATGCAAAATAAAAAATAAAAATTGCACAATCACTGGTCATCCGGGGATTTTTCTTCGTTACGAGGAGTTTGTGATTCCTTGTGACTCTGACGTGACTGAGCCAAAAAGTAACCAGAATGAGCCCCGTGTTCCTTATGTAGGAGTAAACAGCTGAAACGCTTTGTCAACTATCACTTCACTTGGTGACTTGATTATGCACAAAATTGGGGTGTCAAATTTATTAAAAATAACAGTGAACAGGTTTACAACCAGCATGTTAAATGTTAAAGTTCATGACGATGGTCACTCACAGTGTCCATCTTTGAACAGAGGCGGTGGTTATGACACCAACTCTCTGCCATCTATAATCCAGTTTTGAGATCCCTCCCCAGACGCCTTAACGCCCACTCACATCCTGGGCCATCTGACCTCAGGAAATCGCATGATAAGGTGGGGCCAGGTTTCACAATGAACTCACCCGAAACCCTGGCTGATTGGGACCAACAGCCGTTTTCACACCTTGGCTCATGTGATTAGAGGATCATCAGGGGGTCCTTTTGTCCCTCTTTGGGGGGATGCTCCCACTGGGTTTAAATCTGGGACTCTCCACCATTTGACCTTAGAATTGAAGAAGCTTCTCTGATGAGAGGTGAAACGTTTTCAAGCAACTTAAAGAAGTCCAGACGCTTTTCTTTGCAAGCTCCTTTGACTACGATGACCTGGATAACTGAGAACCTTCACTGACATACTTCATGACAGTACAATTGTTTTGGAAGTGTTTCTGGAAGAAAGCCTCTTCTCTATAAAGGAACATGGCAGCTCAGCTTAGGTTTGCAAAGTTGCATCTGAACAAACCACAAGGCCACTGGACCAGTGTCCTTTGGCCAGATGAACCCAAAGTAGAGCTGCATGGCTACAACACACAGTGCTAAATTTGATGAATACCAAACACAGCATATCAGTACAAACGCCGTATACCGAGTATCAATCACTGTAGTGGAGGGTGGTGATTTGTAGGGCTGCTCGATTATGGCAAAAATGATAATCACGATTATTTTCACTGAAATTGAGATCTCGATTATTTGACGATATTTATTTAACCCTTTAAGACCTACCATAGAACCAAGACCGCCAGAGCTTATATTATTTTTTTACATGTTGTAGTGCCATTTTTGGGAGCATTTCAAGTTGCTATACATCAATACAACTGTTATAGCCCATATTTTTAATAATATGTATGCATTAAGTCCATAGTAATTACATTAATTACAAAAAAGTGCATTAAACTACAAAAAAATTGAAAATCATTTTTGTTTTTTTACATATATATTTCTACTTGGAGAAATTTAAGAGGTTTATCCCTCAAAACTTTAAATACAAAAAGGTTGCAAAAATAGTTTCCCACCACAGGAAATGTATTTTGAGTATCTTCATAGTTTTATTTTGGAGATACAGCAATTTTTATATACTGCAGGAAAAACAAAAAACAATCCTATGATGCAAATTTGCAAAGAAAACAGCATGTGCATCAAAATAAACTATTTCCAGCAGTGCAATTCGAGTTCTAAGCATCCCAGAAACTATTCAGAAAAGCATAGGGTCAAACATGACTTATAAAAACACCAGTATAGGCTTTTAAGGCCTACAAGTACAAAACTACATTTTCCGCAAAAATGGCGTCACTTCCGGTTTCAGACAGGAAATGGTGGACATGCGATAGTTCGCGTTGACCAATGTGGGAAGTGTTACGAACAGCTGATCGGATTGGCAAAGTGTGTTTCTGGAATATTATGTTTTTGTTCCTGCAAGCGCTTTTTATGCAATTTTTGCAAAGCTATATGTGAAAGGAAACCGTGACCGAGGACAAGCTGATGGCATAAGATGTAAGTACAATTCCTCTGGTTTCATATGCAAAACAAATTATTGCACTAGCTTACGCGGTTCCGGTTCTACAGGGATTTAAAGAGTTAACAATAACAATGTATTGAATAATGACTTTAAAAAATAATATAAAATAGTGTGCAAATACTGATAACAGTGCAAATGTTTGCAATATAAAAAATAAATGAAAAATGTAAACATCTATGTTTAGTGAACTTTGCAGTGTTGCTCTGTGGTGCAGCTACGACACCGTAGCAAAGTTTACACACTGTGTCTACTTGATCCACGTCTGACTCCACGAACCCATAATGTTTCCACACCACTGAAGTTTTTTTACCTCTCTTTTCAACCAACGGCAGTCACTCTCCTCTCCAAATAACTTCTGCTTAGCTTTCCGAGCTTCCCTCGGGTCCTCTTAATTGTTGTGATGCATGTTCGAAATGCAGATAGGTGCGCTCGATTTGCCACATGGAGCAGCGCGAGAGTAAAGCACGAGGGAGGGGCTAATAATCGGCTCAGTCATTTTTAATGATCGTTGAAAGCCCAGATCGTAATCGTGATTAAAATTCGATTAATTGAGCAGCCCTAGTGATTTGGGTTCTTTTTTTAGCCACAGGACACGGGCACCTTGCGGTCATTGAATGTATCTGTGTACCAAAGCATTCCAGAGTCAAAAGTGCCTGACAGCTAAAGCTTGGTTGAAAATGGATCGTGCAGCAAGACAATGATCCCAGTCTGGCCCAGTCCAAGTGCAATCCTGAACTTAAGCAATATTGTAAAAAAAAAAAAGTGTGGACCATAATTTCGCCACAACCATGTGAGAAACTGATGGAGTCATCCAGAAAACAATTAATTCAAGTTATTGCTGCTAAAAGTGGCTTTACATGACTCATGCGCTGTGCTTTTTTTTTTTTTTTATAGGACAACAAAAAGTCATCTGAAGCCTTTTTCTAACGTCACTGTGCTTACCACTCAAAAATAGTAATTTTTTTTTTAGTAATTTTAGTAATTTCTGCATTTCTTCCCTCTTTTTAGCCCCACTTTTCTATCAATTTGCACTGCTTCACTATCCAATAAAGGCAAAAATGCCAGAAGTAATTATATTAAAATAATAGTAACACTGTTGGTGCTGTAAATGGACTAAGCTTTTCTTTGTTTGAGAAGTCAAAGGTGCTTCTGTTTAAGGTGGTGATGGTTTACCTAATTTTTCACAGAATAATTATTAATTTTCTGTGGAAATTCAATTATTTTTAAATATCAGTCTTTCAAGGATTTCTACTTCATCTGTTCGACTTCTCATCTATTTCAATAAGAATTAAGTAAAAAGAAAAAAGAAACTATTTCCATGGAATCTAATCTTTCGATACTATTTCATCGGGCACTGCTCACAGAGCAGATTATCTGTTTTTCTCTGCAGTGCTATTAAGCTTGAAAGAGTATTTGGTACTTTCATAAGTACAATGAGCATGGAAACCTTATAGTGCAGGTAATGTTGCTAAAGGCTTTTTCTGCCTTCACTGAATTTCAGAGACCTGTGAATTTCAAATAATGCCACACTTCTCTCCGTATGTATTCTGCACAGGATTGAACCTTTGAGGGACAAGCATAGGCTTTCCGTGCTGTCCCCGCAGGTTTATAATCCAAGGGCAAAATAAGCTACAGGCTTTCCCCCCTCCCCCTTCTCCACCCCCGAGCACAGCCTCATGATCAGCAGCTGGGTTCTGACTTAAAAATGGGAGAAAATGGCTCATATATACATGTGTGGGCAGGGAGGGAGATGTAAACTCAGTTGACACAGTGAAACATCCATTTAGTCTATCTTGTCCTTGTCACATTTTCCACCTTCACCTACTTAACCCAAGGAACTAGGTATGATCCTACCTGTGTCCTCCATATGTTGTGTTCCTAATTTGTTTCCAATTCAAGACTGACAACAAAAAAATCCCACTCTGGGTAGACATAACAAAAATGTTGAACATATTTGGCGTGATCTGGAACTCTTCACACATCAGCTTGCTGTGACAACATCAGCTAATATTAGGGAGGTTTTAGCCATCTGTGGGTATGACTGCTCGCAGCATGGGTCTGACCTTCTCCTTTCTGACAGCTCCATGATGCCAAAGAGCTTTTTGGGAAACCAACAACATGCTGCAAGTCAGAAAGTTCAGCCCTCCACTCCCAGCAACTATCGCAAAAATGCACCCCGGCAAACGGTAGTACTTGAAATAGATCGAAGTAGTTTGCCTGAACATTACAGCTAAAACAGTTAAAGTAGCTTTTTTTCTACTTATGGCCTAAAGTAGCTGGGCGCATATAAGGCTTCTGGTGACTTGGACTAAAAGGCAAATCCTTATGCAATCTTCAAACAATTATATGCTTTCAACTTTATAACAGTGCTCCACTTAATAAACCCAGTATGATGATTGATCTGTATACAGTAATGATCGCGAGCTGCAGTCCAACACCCCTGGAACCTTTGGAAGCAATATGTCTGTGAAGGTTCTCAGTCATCCAGGTCATCGTAGTCAAAGGAGCTTGCAAAGAAAAGCGTCCAGACGCTTTTCTTTGCAAGCTCCTTTGGCCTTTGGAAGCAACTTTAATGTGTAAGCTAAGCTCACCCATTAAAAGTACTAGATGTAACAAAGGCATGCCTAACCCATTTCACACCTGAACTTTTTAAAAAGGATGGCGATTGATTCCGAGCTGCAAGAAACTGTTCTTGACCACAGTGTTAATTTGTTTCATATTTGCTTCATTGACTTTATCCTTCAAGGTCCCAATTAACAGTGGAGGGGGGAAACTGTAGTTTCACTCTAAGAAACTCTGGGATATCCAGTTTTTTATATCCAAGATCCACAATGCTTTTTATGGATGTTCTCATGGAACTGCGATTTCCAAGATCCAATGCAATAAATACAGAATAATGAAAAAAGGTGTTATATTAACCTAGGAAGACCATGTAGAACTCAATATAGAGGAAACAAATGCAACTCCACTTCACCCGGTAGCCCTCAGGAAGTTAAATAAGCCAGTCTGTGGGGCACAGATCTGTGAATAACCTCTGATCACTGGTTTGCAGTCAGGTTTTTACTAAAAATAAGGAGAAGTAAAAGCTACTTCTCAGCTTCTGAGAACTAAAAAAGATTCATTAAATATGATTGTCCCAGCTTCTAGAATCAAGCTCAAACTTGGCCAAAATTAGGTCATGCAACGAGACAAAGATCCCAAGCACGGCACTAAGTCTACACCAGGATGTCTTATGATGAAAACAATCAAGGTGGGGAGAGTGGTGCAGAGGCGAATGACTGCAAACCTGAATGAACTGAACAAACACTGTAAAAACGAATGTGCCAGAATTCCTGACACTGATAAAGTCATACGGAAGACCATTACTTCCAGTTATTACTGCTCAAAGTGCTTCAAGGAGCTATTGAATCATGGGATGTACCTGGGCTGTAATTACCTTGTTTTAAGACCTGCTAACTACTGGATAGTTTTCTGTTATATTCTGATATGTACAGCCTTACAACTGTCCAGAGGGTATACTTTCTTTTCAGCAGGACTTATATAACATTCCTTCATTTTCATATGGACACACACAGGATGCCTCATCCAACTGGATGAAGATTAACCTGAAGATTAATCTGGCGAATGTACATCTTCCACATTTGCCAGTGTTTGGCAATAATATTAAAAGGAACATCAATGTGACAATATTAACCTCAAAAGCAATTTATAGAAAACTCAAACTCTCCAGCTTCAGAGCAACAAACAAGAGGCTCTGGATCAAACAACATTAGAACAATAAACCTTACATAAAGGCCAAAGATATCTAAAAAAAACATTCATTCAAGGTCATATGCTGATGCAGTTGATGGTTTTTGAAGTTATCATTTAACATATTGGAGGCCAGTTTTATTAGTTATTGATATTAAACACATATTAATTCTACAGACGATTTTGCTGTGTAATCTTTGAGTCTATATGGTTGTGAATGTAACTCATGTTACCCAGTGATATTTTAGTTTCTGCTTTGTGCACAGTATAGATAGAATCGCTTGGTGATTCTTATATAGAAAACTGACTTATATAGGAAATATTTAAACAGATTTTTTTGCCACATTTAAAAACATAATAATTTCAGTGTTTCATTAGAATCACTCCAGATGTCGCCTTAGTCGCCTTATTGATTAACATAATTTTTTTTGCACTGGAAGTATTTCAAGTAGTAATTATTAGTGGGGGAAATGGAGAAGAGCGTGCACCATGTTTGTGGTAAAATCACTTGTCGGCTGTAAATGTGGAAATCACTTTACTGTCCCTGCTGAGAAGCATCTTTTTTCCATTTATTGGCTTCAACAACAGAGATATTCATCACTTAAGGTTCCCAGGTAATTTCCCAGTAACTGTCAGTAGAAGACAGCCAGAGAACTACATTTACTGCACAAATGGAGTCACTGTCATGCTCAATATTAGTTTATTTAGTGAAATGTTCTCACTGTAAGTGTCTTAATATTGCATTCACATTTTATCCAACGTGACATCAGATTTAATTTCTTGATGGAGGACGACGGGCCTGGTCGTGTTTACATTTTCCCACTCGAGCTCTTGACTTACACAAACGCCCCTGCATCTTCACTTTCTCTCCCTCGCTCTTTACGAGCACGTATGAATATAAAATGGCTTCAGATCTTCAGACAACACGCCCGCACAGGCACTAGCCGAGATGACTGTCATTACAGTGCATCTTCTAAGTATTCCAACTCAATCAGAGGTGATACAAAAGGCCTTATCAGAGCTGACGAGCTGCCCTCTCGAGTCCCCTTCTTCCTTCTTCTGCTGATTGCAGCTATCAGTGGCCGTGTGGGTGCAACGCTGCCTGATAACTATCTTCTCTTCAATGAGCCTGTCTTTCATGTTTATGCTCACAGAGATGATGTCGCCCGAACGTGTCACTGCACAACACCACACGGTGTGCACGCGCAAAAGGCTGAATGTTAAATGCAGTGCTCTTAATGAATGGATGTCATTAGCTAAGTGCAGAGAAGTTGGTTTGTTTTCTTTATCTTCTTGCATCACCATATGCAACACTTTAACCTCTTAAGCCCCAATGCCCCCTGATACGGGGGCAAAAGGCAGGAGATCAGTTAGGCTTGGGGCTTAAGAGGTTAAAAGACTGTTTGTATTACGGATGTTATTTAGCCTTATACATTTATGGTGTTTGGTGGTAAAAAGCAAGAAGTTACATTAATGATCAAAAGTATTGAGTCATTTTGCTTCCAAGTAGTCAGCCTTTCTTATTATTTCTAAAGTGATCTTGAGCAATAGTTCTCCAGGCTTTCTTCAGACATGTTTGTTAAGTCCCTGTTCTATGAATCAATCAGGATGAAAAGGTTTGAAATCAAAGGATGAACCAGTGTTGGGTCTGCACACATCAGACAATATAGCAAAGAACTCATTTTACATTGTATCTAGGGGCTCTTTGTTAGTAGCAGCCTGTCAGAAAACCCCATAATCTCTCTTTCACTGAATCTATGAAAAAAATCACAAAAATGATAAAGTTTTACAAACATGAAAGAATATTTTTGTACCAGCAAGGTGATTCTTAAAGAGCTGTGAGCTAAAACAAATCAGGCATGTATTGACATGGTTTGCAAAGTCTCCTTAAAAACATTTGAGGAAACTGAACAAGTGGCAGGCCTAAAAAATGATCTACAGCAGATGAACAGTATCTGAAAGTCATATCTTTAAAAAATCTCTTAAGGAAGGGAAACAGAGAAAAAGGATGGGGTGTTCCAAATTACACAAGGGTTGGACTGAAAATCGGTGGAACAAGTCATGAATCAGCTGAAAAGTTTGCTTCACCTTTATCAGTGTGTACAGAGGAGGTTGGGAGAGATGTACAACAGTGAGCCGATTACAACAGCTTCATTTTTCAGCATGGCAGTGGGATCATCATGGCAGAAAACAGAATAAAAGGCAGCCAACATCCAAAGAAGAGCTTTAAATGTCCTTCACGAAGCCTGGAGAACTATTCCTGAAGACTACTTAAAGAAGCCATGCATGAGCGAGTTCAGGCTGTGTTAAAGAAAAATAGAATAGAAGTTCTCAAATGTTGAGCTCAGTAAAATTCTTTTCATTGCTTTTTGCTCTTGCTCAGTGACAGGTTGTAACAGTGAGTTGAAACTAGAGTGACCAGAACCCAACAAACTAAATATGGAACACAGAGCATGTTTGTGTTACTAATGAAGAGAGGCATTTATTATGTAAAGGACATGTTTTATTTGAATGTGACCTTCCTAATTCCCTGACTAACTGAATACAATGAGAATTAAAGGAAGCTAGATATAAATCTCATGGGGCAGGCTTCTTAATGTAATTACAAAAATCTCATTCACCTCCATATTGTGCATAATAGGCTATGCACAGGATACACTGCAGATACATTATGAACATTCAACATGTTTTGTCGGTGGGTTTAAAAAAATATTCTGTACATGGAGAATTAGCAATATTCAAATTATTAAAGTGAAATTCCGCTTGTGCTGGTTATGGCCTCGTTTTGGTATATTATGTGTTGGAGTCTCTTTATAATTATCATTAATTAACTTCAGAAAAAAGTCTTAAAAAACGGAAGGGTTTATCAGGAAGAGAAATGATCTTCTGTTTCCTGTCTTCTGAGGGATATTTTTCAGTAGATTCTCCATGTTTATGCAGCCTGCATGAAGTCAAGCATGATCAGAGCACACAGGCCAAAGTGTCAGAGATCTGCTTTTTGTAGTCCATTGTTGACTTATAGTTTAAACTTTGCAGACTCACTGTATTCCATCGTATTATTATGCAGTGATCCTCTCAGCACTGCAGTTCCATTTCAAATGTTATTATGAAACCTCTCTGACCCTTTCTTGACCTCATGATGTTTTCTTTCAAGGTCAAGAAAAAGTGACTCAGAAAAGATCTAACCCCCTTTTGACTGCTCAGCTGCAGCTCTAGTAACTTGAATACTTGCACTCTAATAATTATTTGCTTCTTCATTTTTAAATTATTCACCTTTTTATAATAATCCGTGTGTGTTTTACCAGCCCGGTAGGCCTCCTGAAGTTTGTTTTATTGGTGTGTTGTCCTTTTATAGGGCTGGAGTAAATCATCCGAGACAGAAGACTGATGAGTCGTTTGTCCCACTGAAAACTACTTCCAGATGAACAGAATCAGCTTTACCTGGAATAATGAGCATGCATCAAGACATGCCAAGATGTTGTGCAAGTGCCGTTAAGCAGTCAGGTGAAGCAAATTTCAAGCGTATCTGATTCATCAAAGACACCTGATATGCGTGACTGAGATTGTGTCAGTCATTGCGCGCAAATAATTGATCTAATTGACCATGGCAGTTTCATCTTTAAATACCTAAGTGATTTCTCGCGTGCAGACTAGACAGTTGAATGTGTGTGTGAGGATAAAGGTGATCTTTCTGGTTTGTGTCTGGTTAAAGTAGAAAAAAAAATAATCCAAGAAAAAGAAAGTCTGTTTAGTTTGTAATAAAACAAAAAAAAAAATCGGGAATTGAGCACTGAAAAATTGTTCTGGCATACAGCAAATATGGCAACTTTGTCTACCAGGGCAAACAATATGTGATGAGCCTGCATGACCTGATGAATGGAAGAAAATTTGAATGATCACATGTAATCCATTCAAAAATTACCATCTACACTGTTCCTGATTGGAACTCTGTTCATATGAACAGTTCGTTTTTTGCTTTGCAACTCGCTTTGCTTCGTAAGTTTTTTAAACAAATTTTCAGTTAGTGACCATAAATAAATATGTACACACTGTCATATGTACATTTTTAATGTTCAGGTATTTGTCAGATTGGTCACATTTCTATTCAGGTTGTACTGTGTGCAAATTCAAAATGTGCTGAGAAAAAGGTGCATGAGAGCACAGCACTGTCTGTGTTTGAGAGCAAGACGTGTCTGATGAGGACAGATAATTGCAGTCAGTGTTACGCCTCAGTGGGTGTTACAAAGCACAGTGATTTTTAAAACCTGAGGGTAATGACAATAACCATCATTATGCTGACCCTTCTGTAGTTGAGACAGCTCCCTTAAAAGCCTGTCATACTTTTTCCTACTCATTATGATGTTAGAGAGAGCAGCTATGGCCTAATATGGTCATCCCATGCAGGGACACAGCCAAGAAAGTTGCTTAAGAAAGTGTGTACAACCTTTAAATGATTGAGTGTGGTTGTTTATGGTCTCTTCCTTCTTCTTCTTTTGGCTGCTGCCTTTAGGGGTTGATATAGTGGATCATCTACCTCCATCTCTGACATCCTCATCTGTCACATGAACGCTCTGGATTTCTCTTCGTTCCTGTGCTGGACTTTATTTTAAATTGAATGGTGAACATGAACGAAAGGTTTGTTTGCTTTTTCTTCATTGTACTGTCTGCTTTAAATCCTGCATTTGGCTAATTCTGCAAAAACAACCAACGAACTTACAAATAAAGACATTGAGCAAACAAACCAAAAATATGCTGTTTAAAATATGAGCTCATATTTTGGTAAAAGCATAAGTTAGGTCAAGAGAAAAACTATGGTACTAAAGTCAAAAGTGTGGCAGAAAAGTACGTAAAGGTGGTTCAGGACATGTTCAAACACAGAGAGCCTGTGGTGAGGTGTGCAGGGATACAGATGGTTCAAGGTAGGGGTGAAATAATATCAGGGATTTGCTCTGAGCTCCTTCTTGTTTGCAGTGGTGATGGTCAGGTTGACAAGTGAAGTCAAACAGGAGTCTCTGTGGACTACAACATTTCCAGATGATATTGTGTGGTTTGGAGGAGAAGTTAAATCACATGGAAATATGAATAAAATATCAGGTAAATAAAGCAGACTGTTGAAGATTTATGAAAAACTCACCGCGTGAGGAGGGCTCCATTATTCTAACCAGCAGAAGCAGGGGCGACCCTTCTTAATTATTGATGCTGAGAATCTCAGCATTTTACCAAACACATTGACATTATCATCTTTTTTTTAAATCATTTTGCAATCATCCTCTATAAACAGCAGTTCACTGTTGCTGTTGGTTGGTTTTCACAGAAATACTTAGCATACATGGTGGGTACACGTGTGAGAAGCCAGAATTCAAATGACTGGCCTTCACGATGTTTTGAGAGATTCAACTAATGAGGCCTGCTGGCCCCAATTTGCAGCTTTCCATATAATATTTAGTATTTCTTGGAAAATTCCTGATCATTACAGGTTGTATAAATCTCCAGCCTTTTCAGACAGGAGGGTAACCAAACGGTCTTTAGAAACGCAGCAGCAAGAACACAGCAGGATGTTAATACTAGGGACATCTAAAAAAAAGGCGATTATCAATTTTCAATAAAATGATCATTTAAGATGTTGAAAGAAAAATAATCTCATAAAAACCATAAGTAAGGTGTTTTACTCCCCATGTTACAGCTTTAAAACCAGTCATCCTTGCATTCACAGATAAAAAGTTACCAAATATTTATTTTGATTGGATCCAACCCTCCTTCTCTTTCGCCAAGTGAGCAGAACATTTTAACATAATGAGGACTGATTTTACAATTCTTATTAGAGAGTGATGAGCTTTGAATGATGAACAAGAACCTGGTTAACATTTAAAAATGATCAAACCTTTGTTTAAGGTATATATAGTGTTGTTCAAACTAATTCACGGTAATAAGTGTGTGGTTGGGGGACATGTTTACATCAGCATGAAGTTCTTGGAACTGCTCTCAATGATCAGAAAAATCTGTATTTTTCACAGAAAGTTTCAGCTTTGGTTATTTTTCACCTAAACTTTAGTACGTACCTCTTTCTAGCTGGACCTCCTTTTGCCTTCAGAGTGACCTTAATTCCTCATCACATTGGTTTGCCAAAGTGCTGTAAACATTCATATAGAAACATCTATATTTACACTATCCGATTTGTATATTTAAATAGCATTAAGAACAAGGATAAAAATGAATTTAAGTGGGGACAAAGGACCTTCTGAACTGCTCAGCTCTGCAGCCCTGTGAGGGCCTCCATCTACAGTATTATAACTTTTCCCCAACCTAACAAACTGAGAATATTCTATCAGGAAATCTGTTACCCAGGATCTCTCAGTATGAGGTGCTGGAATATATTCAAAAAAGATTCCTACAGGCATCATAGATCTTGCAGGTATGTGTTGATCTTGTGCAGCATGTAGAGGAACACATTACTCTCTCTGTTCTGATCCTGGAAGGCCAACTGGAATGGGAACCAATGCACAAGTGACTAGTGGCGGTTTTTGATATGGGCGACATGTGCGGTTGCCCTGGGCAGCATCGTGGAGGGGGGGCATCATGGCATTGGCAAAAAAAGTTGCTTGCATCCATGCTGCCCCGACATCATGCCAGCGGATTTTGGGGACTGCACGGGCACCGAAAGGTTTTCTATTGCCCATTTGTGAGGAGTAAGGGCGACCTCCATTTACGAGGTGCGTCTGCTGCTTGCTGCACAGGGAGGAGAGGGGCGTTAGCCCTTTGAATACTCTCTCTCTCTCTCACCATGTAAAATATTTGTCCGGTTAAATTCAGTGTGGTTCCGCCAACAGTTTTCACAATAGGGCTTTGGAGTTGATGTCATGCTGCAAGGTAATGTGGGAGCGTGGTGCCATTTTCCTGGGCCACGAATCAAAACAAACACACTGTGTCGGAAGGACGACTGCAAGAAACATGCTTAAAAGCAGCTCAAAAGAAAAAGGACGGTATAGAGACCGATTGCGTCCGGAGGCGAAGCGACGGTACTTGCAAAAAATGTATGCACATAAAATGAGTGCGTCGCAAATGTGGACCCGTATGAAATACGCCAGTGGAGTAGAGACCCAGACAACTTACTGCCATTGTTCTACCCCGATATCTTTACGTACCTTGTTTGTGGAGTCAGCACATACACGGCAAACCAGTTTCGTAATTACATATCGCTGGAGGCACACATCCAGTTTACTAAAGGCTGGATGCAAGATTTGGCTATTTTCAAGCTGCCAACCTGTGAGAACGTCGTCATTCAAACCAAGCTAAGTCAGCTGGAGTGCGTCGAGTATAATAGCCATTGTCCACCCCCCACCACTATTAATGTTATATATTTATCAATGAATTGCAAAAATCTCGTTGTCATATTATGTGTCCATAATTGCAAAGTAGATGCAAACTACTACATTGATAATCCGGTTAGATATTACTTAAAACCCTTTGGTTGGGGTGGGGGTGGTGTTTACCTCCGACTAGTGCTCTTTGTTGCTGTCGTTGCGTTCGCCGTCTGTGACGGTCAGAATGTGAAGTTCAGATTTCAGATTGCCCCATGTGTAGCGTTGGTACCCAGTCAGGATTTGTTTGATTCATTTTATAGGAAAGCTTCCCTACAGTTGTGCGAAAGAATTAGCAAATCTCTACATAGCACATATGTCTGCAAAGTCACTCAATACGATGTTTGTTCGCAATTTCTATAACCTCCGAGCGCATCAACAATAAAATTATTAAGCTATAAAGAGTGATATGAACATATATTGAACTTACCGGAATGAAAATGTCTGGAGCACACCAACCGATATTTGGAGATGGAAGAGAACTGGATATCAGCTCGTCTCACGGCGGCTATCCAGGCTAGACGCCTTCTTTTGGTAAGGTCCGCTATACAAGCTCCCTCATGTTGCTTCCAGGTTGGGAAAGAATAAAAAGATATACCATTCTCAAGCTTATTTCCTTGCCGGTCGTGCGATCAAACATTACAGCCGGCCACACAGCAAATACGAACCATGGCTGATGTGTGTGCTTTCGCTTGAGCTTTGTTTGGCCCAGGAAGATGGCGCCTCAACCAAAAATCCGTGGCATCACGCTCCAAAGCCCTATAAAATATGTAAATGTTAACTCACCTTCCTGCACACTTCTCCACTGCTGTCCTTCTCTGCTTCCCCAGCCCATTCTTAACCTCTCCTCCACACAAACAAAGAAATATCCAAGTGAGAACTCTAACCAAAATTCACTCGTTATCAAAATCAATTCTGAAGCAATCACTTCGGGCCGAAACCTCCTCTTGTTTCCTCTCTGCCTCGCTCCTGTAAAAGAGACACTTACCTGCACAATTACCTGTAACGACTCCAAGTTCTTTCCTAGTAATTCCTGCAATGAAGCCTTTTTAAACTGCAGTCTGTCTTTGGGTTCAGCTCCTTTGAGTCCAAGCATTTGGTTAGTTATGACAGAGAAAGAGACAAATACCCACTAATCAGTGCTAAGCAACAGACTAATAAAATACTGTCAGTCACTAAAACTGAAGCACAAATCTCAGCGTGGAGTGTTTGGGCCTTCTGTAATGAGCCAATCTGCCTGTCTGGTGCATATTCTGTTGTTATCCAGAAAATAAACAGCAGCATTAGAAAATAAACAAGCGCTCTTCTTTTATTGAGTCAAGCAGTTGGTTAAACTGGCTGGTGTCGTACTATGTGGAGATAGTGCTAACAAAAAGCTGTAATGATCATTCAATATTTTTTGGGGAGGGGGACTCATGTCTATTCTCGGTATATGAAAAAGATATGGGCCTAATCAAAGGCATTAGAAACAATGCTGCTCTGTCATCACTTAAAATAACTTCTGTGGCTGATATAAGCTCAGATCTCTCTCCTAGACTGTGTACATTTCAGTCTTCTTCGTGGTTTTCCAGCCTCCCAAAGTAATTCAGACATTTTTTGATTGACATATCAGAAAAGAAACTGTTTGTTTTTTATGTCTTAAAGTTTTTAAAGAGTTTGTATGGTTTGTGAAACACAGGGCTAGTATATGATATATTGAATACAAAAACTGTATACTATTTTTTTTTTCAAGCATGGTATTTCTTTCATAAATTTTAAGATGTAAAGATGTATTTAAAAAACAATGAGCAAAGTCGTTTTTTCTTGGCAGTTGCTCGGTCACCTGTCTGACTAAAAGGGTACTTAACAGCCGGCATAACCATCGGGAATCTGTACCTGCTGCTTTGTGAAAGTCATGAGTCAGAGGGCTGAGTGACAACTTATTCAGAGCATTTCAGATAAATCAGAAAGATGGAGCCGTCTGGCTGGGAATAAGAGCATAATTAATTGTGTTTCCTGAGGTGATCGAAGGCAGGTAGGCACTCCACCTCAACGTGATAGAGCTATACAGCAGAAACTTCTTAGAAGTGGTTTTTTTTCTATTGCAAATTGTATAATTTCAACTGCAATAGAGTCCCTACAGTTGGTATAAATGTTTACTGGAATATACAGAGGCATACCTGCCCCCACACAGTGCACTGAGAGCATATGGATGGATGGATGGGCAAAGGCAGAGCATGCTTATGGGGTTCAGGCAACAAACTACAGGCAACCGGGGCAATCTGCTGGTCGTACTTCATATTCAGAACTCTAGTTGTTGTTTTTACTTGTGTTACATTGTCTCACTCAGTGAATGGAGTTTGTCACAACACTGAATTTTTCTGAAAACTTTAAGTGTTCCACTTGTGTATGCTTAACCTCTTGAGCCCATGTGATCCAGATTATAAAGCTGTGGAATAAGCTCATATGTGAGTCATACAAAAAGGAATTCAAAGTAACTTTGAGTCTGATTGTTGCTCAGTTGCTTTTGTTTTGCCTTTTCGCTGTCTTCCAAGGTCACAAATTAACTTTGACTGTCCACAGAAAGAAATACTGAATCAGACAGTCCTCGCCATAAAACTTGTTGTAAGGCACCTTGACAGTAATTCAAACTCTGACCTCTGTCACCAACATGAATATGCAAATAAGCCTGGAAATTATTCAGTCCAATGAGCCATCGCTTGATAAGCGTGAAGCTTTTGTCAAGCATTTGGTTGGAGACTAATAAAAGCCGTTTAACCCACACCTCATCTTCACATTCAAGACAAACAATACTGACACTAATGTCCACTTTGAATTACGAGGCGTGAAAATCCCAAAATACACATTCAGCCATGCAACGTTTGGAGTGCCTAAGAAGTTCTTGGATTTAAAAAAAAAAAGAAAAAGTCCTGTGAAAATGCTTCTTAAAGGCGATTAAAAGCCATCAAAATAAAATGAGTACCAGTACAGGACATGATGAACACATTTCAGGTACACCTACTTTTTGGGTTTTGATGAGCTCCCACTCCAGGGACTTCTGGCCGTATAGAGGTGAGTAATGCACATTTTCTGCACCAAAAGGGTCTTTGTAAATTCAGACATTGTTTACACTGTATTTGTTTAAACTAACAAAAACAAACAAACTGGGGATGAAGCCTATAGTTCATGAGGTCTCACTATTTAGGGGAGTCTGAAAAACAGGTTTTTAAGCGAAGCCTTTGATACGTTCTCTCCCTCTCTTTAGCATTTAATGAAAGATCTCTTTAAACTGCTGTCATTTATGTTCACCTCTTCTTTTTATAAAATGCCATTTCAAAATAAATGCATCGATATTTTAAAATAGTCACATGTCTCTTAAAAGATCATTTGATGGTTTTATCAGCAACAATTCAGAGCCTCATGCATATGGTCTGCAAACAAAGCTCCCATCATTTAGTTTTCACGTGTTTCCTCCTGACCTGGTTGCTGTTATGATCCATGATATCAGCTGCTCTCCAGAGTCAAAGCTGTAGTCTGATGGACTCCAACTCCACTTTTCTGGACAGGAGCTGTTCTGCTCTGGATGTTCACTGCAAGCTAGGTGGCCTCTTTAAGCAGCACAGGGTTCAGGTACCCCTACACTGAACTCACTATCAGCAGTGCAGAGCAAAGGCTAAAGTCAGTAATTGTAGACCAAGGCAGTGAAGTTGGAGGAGGTTTTAAGTAAGACCATGAATCTAAAACAGAAACCACAATTATGCTTTTATTTGATCACATCTTGTTTTTATTTGTGTTTTGTGGATATAGAAACATTTGTACTATATCACTTTACAGGGAGTGCAGAATTATTAGGCAAATGAGTATTTTGTCCACATCATCAGGAGGGAAAACAGTCCACCTCTCTGAACAGTGTCTGGGAGGCTGTGGTTGCTGCTGCACGCAATGCTGATGGTGAACAGATCAAAACACTGACAGAATCCATGGATGGCAGGCTTTTGAGTGTCCTTGCAAAGAAAGGTGGCTATATTGGTCGCTGATTTGTTTTTGTTTTGTTTTTGAATGTCAGAAATGTATATTTGTGAATGTGGAGATGTTCTATTGGTTTCACTGGTAAAAATAAATAATTGTAATGGGTATATATTTGTTTTTTGTTAAGTTGCCTAATAATTATGCACAGTAATAGTCACCTGCACACACAGATATCCCCCTAAAATAGCTAAAACTAAAAACAAACTAAAAACTACTTCCAAAAACATTCAGCTTTGATATTAATGAGTTTTTTGGGTTCATTGAGAACATGGTTGTTGTTCAATAATAAAATTATTCCTCAAAAACACAACTTGTCTAATAATTCTGCACTCCCTGTAGAATAGAAAGGCATTTCTGTAAATACTTCTCACTTTATTTTGCATTCCACATTTTTCTTTTTGTGTATTTTATTTATTCTTGCACTGTGTAGCATTTCTCACATACTGAGAGGGTCAGGGCTCACTAATCACACATTTCCTCTTCACTATGCTGATGTCTGCTGACTGAAGCATGACGCTTTATACTGTGGCTTCAGTACACCATCACGATTGATTTGAGAGTGGACCTTCAGCTTAAAACAAAAATAATGTACTAATTTTCATATGGCAATTACATTTTCACATGCTGAGAAGTAATTGGACATTTCACTGATAAACAGTGGTATCCAAGTAATTCTTATATCTGCAAAAACGTAAAAATATGATAGAAATATGATATTTAGTTTTTAAAAGGATGGTTTTGTTTTGATATATTTCTTTGTCCATGAGCTTGTTTTTGCTGTTATTTGATGAGGAGTTGTCCCCATTTGTGTCGAATAATTTAGGCCGGCTCATACGTCTATATAAATCTCACTCATTTTGACTTTTTAAAAATCTTTTGTAAGAACTTTATTTTTTTATGTGTTTAATTATTTCTGTTTTATTAAAATCAAACATTTTACCTCTTTGTTGTTGCACCTAGAGTGCTCAAAACCTCTTCCTGATTTCTTAGTTTGTTTTTTAAATATTTGTTACAAATCACATTCCAATATCAGACAAAGATAACCTGAGAAAATATGAAATACAGTTTTTAAATGATTATTTCATTTATTAAGGGAAAAATATCCACGCCTGCCTGGACCTATGTGAAAAAGTAATTGCAGTAATGAGAAACAAATTCACTGACTGATTCCTATCAGTCTGGAGAAGGTTACGAAGCTATTTTTAAAGCTTTGGGAGTCCAGGAGTGCCCGACCAACCAAAATTTCTCCAGCCATCAGTGACACATCCAGGAGACATGCAGCATCCACCCAGAACAACACTGAAGAACTGCAGGCCTGACACAAAGTCTCATCTCACATTTTCCAAAAAAAATGTCTCGATGATCCCAAAGACATTTGAGAAAATATACTGTGGACTGACGAAACAAAAGTTGAGTCCCGTTACATCTGGCATAAAACAAAAAAATAAAAACTAAACTTGATACCAATATCAAACATGGTGGTGGTAGTGTGATGATCTGAGGCTGCTCTGCTGCTTCAGGACCTGGACAACTTGCTGTAACTGAACCATTCATTCTGCTCTCTACCAGAAAATCCTGAAGGAGAATGTTCAGCAGGACAAAGATCTGAAACACAAGAGCAGCTCAAATAAATTTGGGCTGGACTAGTCAAAGTCCAGATCTAAATCTAATAGAGAAGGTTTTGTGTTTTTGAGGGAGGGTTGTATAATTCCCAATTTTCTTTTCTCCCTTCTCTTTGAATGAGGCATGTGGGGAGGAAGAAGAGGTCAAGTCCAACCTATTCAAATATGAATTGCCAAGCAGACAATGTGGGTAAGTATTGTGGAGCTACATTTGGCACTGGGGGAAAGGACAGGGAGCATCTTGTAAATATTCTCCAGGCCCATGTAGAGCAGCAGAAAGCTCAAGAGTGGAAAAAACAAGCTGCACAACAGCAGTTTGGCCTGACTCCGCTGGAGGTCCTGGTACTCATCAGGCCTTAGGCCTGCATTACAACACACAGATCAAGAGGATACTGGATGACTCTTACAGAGGCTGCGCCAACTAGGATCTTCCCAACCATGTGATTAATTTTCTGTTTCCTCTTTCTAAGCTTGAACTTTTTTAAACTTGTAATATCACAAACGCTGCTTCAAATTGATCTAAAAGCTCAAATTCACCCTTTTTGTCCTTCTCTTTACTTTTTATGATGTCACAGCATAGCTATCTCAAGCCCCATTTAACTGATGCTCAAGTTATAAATTATGGCTGAAAAGACTTGCGGGTCATTTATCAATCAGGTCTACTCCCAGCTACTTTGTCTGCATGTCAAAGGATCTGTGTGTAAGATAGTGAACTCCAAGTTGCCCCAGTGTCTGTGCGAATGTTAGGCAGTGGGCTTGGGTACAGAAAAAGCACTTGTATGAATGTGTGTGTGACTGGGGGCATGAGCCTTGAAGTAAAAATGAGGCTGTTTTATATAATATATAAGTACTGGTCAATTTGCCATTTAAGTTGTGAGAGGCAGCCAGAGACTGCGAAGAGAGAATATTGCAGCTCATTTCAGACAGAGGATGAAGTGAGGAGCTGCACCAAGGCCCAGCTTGACATAAATGTTAAATGTTTACTTTGAACTCCTTATGAAAAAAGCATAGAAAATGCATAAAAATGAGAAATAGAGAGAGAGCTGGACATAAGCGTTAAAGGTGTACTATAATAATAGCTTTGATTGTTGTGAGTGAGGTTATCAATTATTTCCTATTAGATGAATACTACTCTTTGGACACTGTGTGAAATGTAAATAAAAGCAGAATACAATGATTTGCATTCTGCGTAGACTCATATTTTATTGCATTTGTGGATGAGACAGGAAATTCTGCTCACAGTCAATGATTTCTCAGCACATTCAGGGATTCCCACGATAGACTTGTGCCTGCTTTTAATGCAGTGTTGCCAGAGAGCCCAAAGATCACAGGCATCCAATATTGATTTTCTGCCTTGTCCTTTAATTAAACATGATTTCTCTAGATTCTCAGAATCTCTTGATAATACGTACTGTAGATAAACATTACTCTGAAGTTCTTCAGCAATTTCTAGATAGTTATTTGAAAATTGGTGAACCACTGCCCTTCTTTACTTCTGAGAAAGTCTGCCTCTTTAAGATCCACTTTTTGTATTGCATTGTGAATAAAATACAGATTTATGAGATTTAAAATCATTCCATTCTGGTTTTATTTGCACTTCATACAGCGTCCCAATGTTTTTTGGAATTGGGTTTTTTTTTTTAAATAGTTTCCTTTTTGGAGCAAAATTCCAAAAATGAGCGGGCTATAGCATTTCTGAAGATTTCTCAGTTTCTCTCTTTGTTATTTACTAGCAAACTAAATATCTGACATCACTTCAGAATTTTTTTAATGTAATAAAAAGTCTGAACTGCCTCAGCACCAAGTGCTTAAAGATTAAACTGATGTCAGGCGTCATACTTTAAGATGGACATGCTTGCTATGAGCGTGTTTGTATGTGTTTGTGTGTACAGATGAGGGTCTCTCCTGACAGTGGTGCCACCCTGATGGCTGGTGAGTGCAGGACAATGGATGGCTGAAAATGAATTTGGACAGCTGAGTGACCGCGGGGCAGCCCCGGCCGAGGGTCGTCGTCTGATGACCTTGTGCTGTCTGCCGTGGAAAGCTGATCTGACAGCACGAGGCCCAAGGCCGCAGACACACATGTGGAAGAGCAGATAGCCACCAGGACACAGACTGACTAACTGTCAGATGTGGAGGCAGGAGGAGAGTGAGGGCTGGGAGGTGTTGAGCCATTAACAACAACACTTTGCTCATCAATTAAACAATTGCTACTCTCCTTTGAATTGGCACGTTTAGAGTTAGCCTGATGAGTAGATCAGACTGCAACATATTAGACAGGTCAAGAGTTCAGTCCCTGGACTCAGTGCTGTGATATCCAAAAGCAACATATTAAGTTCCTGATGTGTCGTTTTATTTTCTTTAAAAACTGAATTAATGAGTTGGGCAAACTCTCAGCAGTGCCCTCATTAAAATTAAAAGTCAAAAAATGTTATGTCCAAATAACTAAAACAGTTAATTTCAGCAACTTGACTCCTACCTGATAAAAATTCCTACACTGTGGCTACATAAGGGGCAGCACGGTGGGACTGGCACTGGTTGTTGCCTCATCCTGTTCCAGATCAAGTCATGACTATGTATCACATGCTGACCGTTTTTCAGGAGTGGGCTTGAACTCAAGCATGCTCAGCTGTTTCCTATCTCCACTTTCTGTTCATTGCATGTATTTCTACTCCATGTAAAA
Organism: Pundamilia nyererei; assembly: GCF_000239375.1. NCBI lineage: Eukaryota > Metazoa > Chordata > Actinopteri > Cichliformes > Cichlidae > Pundamilia > Pundamilia nyererei. The sequence goes on from NW_005187417.1 coordinate 2,246,182, forward strand.
TAGTGCTGGGTATCGATTTCTATAATTGATTCGATTCCGATTCATTTATCAGTACGTATCTATATTTTTATGTCTGTGTACAAAAACAAAGCTGACACTTGTGAGACTTCATCAGAGGTGTAAGCATCACAGCAGATGCCTTGGTGTCAAAGTAACTGAGGATAAAGCACAGAAAAACATGAAGGAGATTTTCCTGGCCTGGCTTTTTATAGCAGATAAACCACTTAAAAATACTCTGCAGTAGCTCAAAAACAGAAGAAAACCATGAATCAACATATGAACATTACCTGATGCTGCTGAAGTGAAACAGAGCAAAGGCATAGAGGTTTATAAGGGACACAGCTAAGCCTTTTGCAATTTGGAATAATTTTGAAAAGTTTAAATTTCTTTGGTATTGAACAGCAGAAATTGTCCTTGGTCTACAGGACAAAAGTCACTCTTTTGACCCACACCAGTTTTCACACCTTGGCTCGTGTGATTAGGTAAAGGATCAACAGGGGTCCATGATCCTTTTGGGGGACACTACCATAGGGCTTAAAATCTGGGACTCTCCATCAGTTGCTCTTGGAATGAAGAAACTTCTCAGACGAGAGGTGAAACGTCTTCAAGGAAACTTTTTTAAAAAGTCCAGACGCTTTTCTTTCCAAGCTCCTTAGACTACAAAGACTTGGATGACTAAGAACTTTCACAGACAGCAGAAGTTAGGCTTCCTTCTAGGAGGTCATTTTAGAAAACAAAAAAAAGATAATACAGCAGCTGACAGCGCTGTACACAATGGTAGACTGGTGCATAAAAAGCAAGTGAATTATGCAGAAAACAGAGATTTGAGATCGGAAACTTTTTGAATTACACTGAGAGAGAAAGAGCTGTGCAGGAAATGTGATTTTATCGTGGTGGAAGCAAAACAGCGAAAGTCAGAGGGAATTAATAATTGTGTTTTTCCAACGTCAAGCGCAGCTTTGACCTTCTTTTGCTGCTGGTTTAATGATTTTTGGCCAGAGAGTGACAAAACCTAAAGGTTCAGAATATGTGAGATGTCGGTTTTCATTACCCGACGGCGTGTCCATGTATGTGCCCTCGGGTGAACGATCCACGCTCTGTGTTTACATCTTTATGTGGAATCTGCTTACATGCTTTTTAATTTGGTGTTTTAACTCTCTGGTGGTTGTTGAAATAGTTTTGTGAGCTTTAACCTGAGATTCTGGCATTTCTGGCAAAACACATTTATATTTAAAAATCAATTTAGGATTTAACGAATCGATATTGCTTTATTCAAACTAAAATCATTTTGAATCAGGAAATCGATTTTTTTAAACGACCCTTAATGTAAAAGCCCTCTGAGTTTGTTTGTTCTCACCTGGACACTTGTTTGACCCACTGAGT
>NW_005187417.1:2253638-2268373 GCF_000239375.1 Pundamilia nyererei
GAGAAGTACTACATTGTCTGCAAAAACTAACACCATGGTATAGCCAAACTGAGATGACTCATGTTTCATAATGCATCTCTGTATACAGTTCAGTATGAGTTTCTTTATGAAGACAAACTCCACCACACACTGTCATACTCATGAAGGCTGCTATAAAGATGAGGATGTGACGAACATGCTTGTGTTTAACACTGCAGGTTAACAGTGGCCAGTCAAAGAGCACTTAAGAGCTCCCTGGGAGTCTTTAGTCATGCACACAGAAAAAAACAAAAGTCCAATCACAGAGATCCTACTTCTGTCGTCTCGTCAGCGTGCCAGAACAGCAGCTCCACACTCGGCCACATTAGCCCTTCACATTAAGAGCTCATGAATGCATTTACATCTCTGGGATCATTAACCAAAGGATTCGCTCCACTGCATTCACATCACCTCTTTTTTATTTTTATCAGCATGTCCAGCATCACTCTTGATATCGGCATAGTCATCATAACCACTATCATCATCATTTTAGTACTATTTTTTATTTTTTGTGTGTACGTCTTCTGTTTACTTTTATTTTCAACTGGCTTCATTGTTTATGACGACTCTGCCTTAAACAACATCAAATAAACTTTAGCTCATTATTGTTCACATTACCGATGCATGACTCTTCTAACACCTACCATATACTGACCTTTGCTGATGATGCCACAGTCATTGGCCTGATCAGCACTGAGGATTAGAGAGCATACATAAATAAGGTGGAGCAGTTGACAGCCTGGTGGACAACGAACAACCTCACTGTGAACAGAGACAAAACTAATGAGATTATCATGGAGTTCTTCCACAGCTGACCTTTAGTGGTAGGGAGGGTAAAGTGCACTAAGTTTTGGGGAATGCATCCATTGTGTAGAAGGCAAAATTCTCTCCACCTTCTTCATAAATTGACCCACTCGAGCACTAACAGTGTTTTAGAGAGGAACCATTGAAAGCCTATTTACATACAGCATCACTTCATGGCTTGAAAACAGCAGGAAAGAGACAAACAGAACAGGATTGTGAAAAAGCCTTGCTTCCATCTCTGTCTGATGTCTACAACCAGTACTGCATTATCAGAGGTTGCATCATCATAAATGATGCCTCCCATCATTCTCACAGCCTGTTCTCACTCCTGCAGTCAGGGATAAGGTAAGCATTTGCATCAGGACCACAAGAGTGGCAAATAACATCTTCCCCACCATAATCAGACTACTAAACTAAAACATGTGACTCTGATTTCTGGACATAAACTTTCTATTATGCAGAAGATTTTATTCTGCATTTTATTCTACACTGTCTTTAATTAGACACAGTTATTGTAGTTATTAATGTTCATATGGCACTTATATGTTACATTAAATGCTTATTTGCCTAGAGCAAGCAGAAATGTTATTTTATTTTTATGCATAAAAAGAAATTGACGAATAAAGTAAAGCTCAGTTCAAATAGGTGTTGGCTGCAAAGTGAGTGCTGACTATAGTTAATGGTGTTATATAACCATAGCACCATTAACTTTCTGACTGGTCCCATACAAGCTTAAATTTCACTTTGCAATTGTGTCAAATTACCCAAGGAAACTAAATCTGGTCCCAAACAAGGAAGTGGATATTTTGTTTTACTGGGAACTATTAGTAGCTTTTCTGTGGGTAGAGTGTGGAAACTGAAAAATGAAGCTGAATAAAAACTGTATTCTTTCTAATGGCCAACAGGAGGTGACTCATATCCTTGATTTATGATCTCATTAACCACTTTTCTGATGAATTTATGGTCCCAATTGCGCGGCAGATTAACAACCTGTCCTCTTGCCCCGCGACAGCTGGGTTTGGAAGAGGCTGGATGGGCAGTAAACCATGTTTTTTGTCAAGGTTGGCCTAACTTGTGTGAGTGTGCAGTTTCCTTCGGTTTCTAATAGTCCACCGCTCTTTCCACCAAAATGATGTTGGACAAAATGCTGAGCTCACAGATCACTAACCAGCGTCTGATGTCACAGTGGCTACATCCCCCTTTTATATAAACCGCCACTAAGTCTGATGTTATTAGCCATTTCTGGGTCCAAACTCTTCTTCTGTTCCCAGACTCAAGCAAACACTGTGCATCGATGTGTCATGTACTATGTACTTGTACTAACCCCCACTTCAACATCCTGTCCCAGAATAGACACAGGCCATGTAGCTGTCGTCTTGCTTCTAAATTTGACCGCCATCTCTCCAGATGGCGTTCAAATATGGAGCAACCCTGGAGGTCCCTCTCCAGGGTCTGCTTCTGTCCATTGAGCCTCTCTAATAGCTAACTCGATCTCCCAGGTCAGGGCCCCAATTACACAGGTGGGCGGTAGAATGGGAGAGTCCCGAGTTGCGTCTTCAGAGGTGGCGAATTGGCGTGAGAGGGCGTCTGGCTTGACATTACGGGAACTGGGTCTGTAAGTGATTGTGAACTGGAAACTAGGAAAAAACAGGGCCCACCTGGCTTGCCTGGCGTTGAGGCACTTTGCCGATCAAATGTACTCCAGGTTCTTGTGATCGGTCCAGACCACAAACGGCTGGGCAGCGCCCTCCAGCCAATGGCGCCACTCCTCCAGAGCTAGCTTGATGGCTAGTAGCTCTCGGTCTCCCACATCATAGTTGCTCTCTGCAGAGGTGAGACGGCGTGAAAAGTAGGCACAAGGGTGAAGCTTATCACCTTGCTGCTGGGAAAGCACCGGCCCCACTCCAGCGTCCGAGGCGTCCACCTCTACAACGAACTGCAGGTTGAGGTCGGGTTGGACGAGAATGGGCACCGAGGCAAAGCGGTCCTTCAGATGAGCGAATTCTTGTTGAGCACGGTTCATCCCAGCAGAAGGGAACCTTGGGAGAAGTAAGACGGGTCAGAGGCAGGGCAAGTTTACTGTAGTCACGAATAAAGCGACGATAGAAGTTCGCGAACCCCAGAAAGCTTTGTAGCTGTTTATGGTTAGAGGGGGTCGGCCAGTCAACAGCGGCTTGAACCTTCGCGGGATCAGTCGATGATGTGGCCCAGGAAGGAAACAGTTGAGATATGAAACTCACACTTCTCCCATTTAACAAAGAGACGATTCTCAAGGAGACACTGAAGGACTTGCCTGACATGGCGTATGTGTTCTGTGACAGAGCGGGAGAAGGTGAGGATGTCATCCAAGTAGACAAAAACGAAGTGGTCAATGAAATCCCGGAGAACGTCGTTCAGCCTGAAACACAGCTGGTGCATTGGTGAGACCAAAAGGCATTACAAGATATTCGAAATGGCCCAGGTGAGTATTGAAAGCCGTTTTCCACTCATCCCCCTCCCTTATTCTCACCAGATGGTAGGCGTTGCGCAGGTCCAGCTTTGAGAAGATAGTGGCCCCCTGGAGAAGCTCGAACGCGGAACTCAGCAGCGGGAGGGGATACTTGTATTTAACTGTGATGGCATTGAGGCCACGATAGTTGATACAGGGCAACTCTTGTCCTTCTTACTGACAAAAAAGAAACCGGCTGCAGCAGATGTGGACGAGGGACGAATGAGACACGCGGCAAGGGATTCGTTGATGTATCCCTCCATGCTCTCACGCTCAGGTTGGGACAGGCTCTACAACCTACTGGTCGGGAGTGGTGCGCCTGGGAGGAGGTCAATCCCACAGTCGTACGGCCGGTGGGTTAAAGGAGTGTGCCTTATCCTTACAAAACACCAGTGCCAGGTCGTAATAAACAGACGGCATGGAGGACAGATCTGACGGTTCTGAGATCGCTGAATTGATTGGTGGGTTCATGGCGGGGGTGGCGGCTTTTAAACAGGGCAGTGTAACTGTATGACTTCAGAGAAACAGAGCGTGCTGATCAGCGTGCAGCTGATCCGCCTGGCCGTGACAAATAGTTTTTCCTTATACTTAGTCTAGTTTTACTCTTTGAGCTTTGTGTTTCCTTGGATTTTGCATTCCTGACAATAGAGGCTACTTTCATTAAAGAGACATTAAGAATAACCAAACTAAATGTAGACGTCAGAATGAAGACACGTTTTTCTGTTATCGTCTTAGTGTTTTTAAGAAACAGGGCAGCTGCTGAAGCCTTTTCTGCCAGGTTGCCTGGGCGGATCACCTCCTCTCTGAACTACAACTGGGCTTCTGATAAGAGATCTTTTAATATTACTCCCGACTTCAATATCAGAGGATTGCAAGGTTGCCAGGCAGGGATATTGAGCGAAAGCTAAGAGTTTCTCCCTTTCGGCTTGGCCCGGAATCAAAACTTATTAGATAGATAAATGAGAGCTGGACTTGTGCCGGAGCGGGCCTCTTTCTGTGCCTGTGTGTCATTTATTCGTCCCCCGAATAAAGGCTCCATCAGATAGTGGGTAGCCTTTCATGGCGGCCTCCATCTCTCTGCATCTGTTGACCCACTGGGGCACAGTCGGGATAATTTGGGCTGCTTTGGCGGCTCTGAAACAGCACTTTCTCTTTGAAACAGCTTTTGTTAATTTTGTTCTTTCTTACCAGATAAACCTCAGATTTAGAGGTCAGGAAGCATATATGTGGTTCTTCTACTATATTGGGCATTTTGTTATCTTATTTATCAAAGCAAAGAAGCCTTAAAAACCCTTTTTATAAAGCATTTCTTTGTTATATGAGGCTTTACAGCAAAATAGGAGGCTTACTTTTTTATCGTACATGGTTGGATGATGTGAGTGGTATTTATAGCATTGTAAGAATTAAATATTGCTTCTACACAGTAGAGCGTCTGTCATTGTCTATCAGAATTAAGCTCAGGTCCTTGAAAAAAGCATTTCCTTGACTAGTTTCCTGTAACCATGGTAATAGGAAGTCCTCTCCAATCACGTTTTTGTACTGTATGTCAGGGAAGTGAACAGCTTCCTGCTGTTTTCACTGGCTTCCTCTCCACTGGTGTGAACTCAGGATTCCGCATTAGGTCCTGGAAAGCTGTGCAGCTTTTAACCACAGCTCTTGTTGTGACCAGTTTTTTTCTGTTTTCTGCATTTTCTAATGAATTTGCCCTCAACGCAGTCACATTTGAATGACGTAAGTTTAAACTTTCTTGTAAAAATTTAGACCAAACAGGAGTTTAGGCAGTGGCAGTTTCAAGATTTCATTTTTATTTCTTATGTTTTCAATACTTTTCAGGTGATTACTCGAGTGAACAAAACCAGTGAGATCAATTAATTTCTCTAATAATGTGATTTTGAAGCTTTATCTAAATTTATTTTGATATCACTGCTCAGTGGGACACGAGAGCTGCATGTATAAAATCAGCTGTCAGCTCTGACTTTAAAAATCTTTTAAAGATTTGCTAACTTTGCCCTAAAGTAAGGTTTTAAAAGTCATACTTAAAGCACCTTCATCTTTGCTGTTGTGTGATTCTGCATTCGGGATTCTTCATTGACATGTCTCGTCTCTTCTACACTCTCTGGCTATTTTGTTAGCTACGTCTTGCTAGTTCTAGCTGGGCTCCCTTTGATCTTCACTACTACATTAGTTCACATAGATTCAACAAGATGCTGGAAACATTCCCCAGAGATTTTTGTCCATATTGACATTATAGCATTAAACAGTTACTGCGGATTTGTCGGCTGCACATCCATGATGCAAATTTCCTGTTTTTCCACATTCCAAAGGTGCTCTCACCAGAATCAGATCTGTTGACTTTGGAGGTAACAGTGAATTGCTTGCCACATTCAATAAACGAGTTAAGATTATTTGAGACATGATGTATTATAATGGCAGAACTGTGGTCATAAAGGGGTGGACATGGTCAACAACAATACTCAGGTAGGCTGTTGTGTATAAACAGCACTCACTTGGTTGTAACGAGTGGTTATTTCAGTTACTGTTGCCATCGAATCAACTCCAAGCAGTCTGGCTATTCTCCTCTGACCTCTTCTAGCATCAACAAGATATTTTCACACAGAGAAAATGCTGCTCACTGGATATTTTCTCTCTGTAAAGCCCAGAAATGATTGTGTGGGAAAATTCCAGTAGCTCAGCAGTTTCTGAAATACTCAGCCCAGCCTGTTTGGCACCAACAACCATGCCATGTTCAGTGTCACTTAAATCACCTTTCTTCCCCATTCTGATACCCAGTTTGAACTTCAGTCGATCATCTTAACCATGTGTTTTTGACTAACTGTATTAGGTTGCTGCTGTGTGATTGGCTGATTGCTGCTGTTAAAGTGGTCAATGGGCATAATGTTTCTGATATAACATATTAAATATACTATATTAAACATGGTCTGTGTTAGTTTTAGATTGTTTTTTTAAACTCTTGAATCTTTAGGAATCAATAGAGATGGGATAAGCAAGACAAGCACAGAGATATGTTGGCAACTGCCTGGTAATCACTGGTTGTTTAGATACCCACCACTATAAAGTCTGTGTTTGGGTTACTGTGGTTATAGTCTGTTGGGTTCACAGTAAGTGAGTGGATGTCTTTTGTCCAACCTCTTATTTAGACATCTTCCTCTCACAAACCTAATGGATTCTTTCCAGTGATAAGGCAGTGTTATACATGTGGGGAAAAAAACTGTAGAGGGAATATTCTGCCATTGTCTGCAGTGAGAGTGAAAACATCTTAGAATAACAGTGAACTACATAAAAGATAACAAAAGCATATCAGACAGAACAGGCATACAGAGAAAGTTTATTTTATATTTCAGAGAGACTAAAAACCACTTCCTGGGGAGTCACGAACACACTTGCGAGAAAGAAATGGAGAACTGATTTACATCAAGCTGCACTCCATTACTCCTCCTCACTGGATCAAACTGGCAGCGATGCAGCTTGGTCATCCAGTCACCATCAGCACTTCTCTCCAAATCCCTCCCCAACCTCAGAGTCTGATATCCAGGAGCCGACACCCATTCCTGCTGGACTCCATCCAGCCCGTGTTGGTCAGGGCTATCATCAATCCAAAACGGGGGATGGAGGAACCTCTCCAGCCGCAGACTCCACAAAGCCCCAGTAACTGCAGCTCATCGGGACCTGGTGGGAAATCCTGCTGGAGTTTAGACCTGAGGGTGGCTATTCTTCTGCTTACTCTGGCAGGAGCAGTAATCCTCCTGCTGCTGTACAGACTGTTACAGCTGAGACACAGGTGTGTACATGTGTAATAACATGTAGCCAAAAGGTAAATTGATGTCAGGCTTGTTTGGTAAGTCATCTGTGTGCGTCTTGACCCAACTCAGTTTGGCCTCAGAAATGGGATCCGAGTTTTACCACTATATTTATTTGGTGTTATGTTTTCTTCAGGCTGAGGATGGCCAGAGCGAGGCATGCTTTGGAGTACACCAGCTTCTACCACAGTGGCACCTACACACTCAAACACCCCACACCTTGTCAGGAGCTGCCAGAGAAGAACAGGGCAGTACCTGAAGACACTGCACCACTCCAAACCATAACCTCAATGACACCTGCTGTCATCACCCCAGTGCCACCTCCATCGCTGCCCTCACCGGCACCCCCTCCACTGCCACTCCCCCCACCTCCTGTCCTACCACGTCCACCTCTTCACCCTCCAGTTTCTCTCCCTCCAACACCCCCTGTCCTGTCACTCCCTCTTCCCGTGCCTGTCATCCACACCACCCCGCCCAGCCCTCACCTGTCATGGGGTGCCTGCTCAGATGCAGATGTTTATTCTCGGATTGGGACTTTCAGGCCATCCAGGCTTTCCAACCTCTCCAACCAGTCGACGGTCATCCTGTTTGAACACTCATCTGTTTGAACTCTCACAGAATGTGTGTGATCTCCTCAAGGAGTCTGTGACTGTGACAAGGATTACAAGATGTTTCCTGTACTCTATGTTTGTGTGTGTAATATACAGCAAAATATAAGAGGTTAACGTTTCAAAACTTTAAAACATGAAGTTTGCACTTTGTCAGCCACTGAAGGGCTTTATTGACAAAAAAAAAAGAAAGAAAAAAGCAGATGCAATAAAATTGCAATTTAATTAAAAACACCTCTATTATAACCATGTTTTTTTTTCTTAACTGGATTGTGACGTCAGGAGGACAGATGAAACCCTCCACTTGTCCAAGAAGCAAGACTAAAAAACTACCAATAGCAGATGAACAGTATGTAAAACAGGGCTTATGAATACATTGACTTTTTGGTGGAGGATTTCAAGAGCGAGGTACAACAGTGAACATCTACAGTCATCTGTAAAACATGGCAGAAGGTTGCATTTCAGTCAGTGGTGTCAGGGAATGTGTTAAAGTTGATGTGAATGCAAAAAAAGCACAGCCAGATCCACCAATCAGAACCATTTGGAAGCATCTGATTGACAACAGCTTCATTTCTCAGCATGACAGGGATCCCATGAAAAGAAAAAATTAAGAATTTGAAAATTCATGGATTAGAATGAGTGTAGGCAGCACGGTGGCACGGTGGTTAGCACTGTTGCCGCACAGCAAGAAGGTCCTGAGTTCAATTCCACCACCAGGCCGGGGTCTTTCTGTGTGGAGTTTGCATGTTCTCCCCGTGTTTGCGTGGGTTCCCTCCAGGTACTCCGGCTTCCTCCCACCGTCCAAAGACATGCAGCTTGTGGGGATAGGTTAATTGGATAATCCAAATTGCCACTAGGTGTGAATGTGAGTGTGAATGGTTGTCTGTCCCTGTGTGTTGGCCCCGCGACAGACTGGCGACCTGTCCAGGGTGTACCCCACCTCTCGCCCTATGACAACTGGGATAGGCTCCAGCGCCCCCCGTGACCCTGAAAAGGAGAAGCGAAAGTGAATGGATGGATGGATATAATGATTGTATTTTAGAGTTTAAAATAGTTTGATCAAAGACCTTTCAATCCTGGTGGATTAACCATTACAGAAACATAAAAAATAAATAAATAAGTTACCTATGCTGTTAATTTAGGGCAGATATGGCATAACGCTTGCATTTTGTGGTGTCCTCATAAGTTTGTTAAGGACTGTATAACGAGTCCATCACCAGGTAGTTAGTAACACATTTTTGTGTTTTCGTTGTGTGACCACATTCAGGTGTGAATAAGAAATTCTGCATTACATACTTCATCGTGCAGATTGAGAAAATACACACCCTGTTATTTGTCTTAAAATATTGTAATATAAAAAATAATAATAATAACGACATGATCCCTAGTCCCTTTAGCTATCTAGTGATCACCTAATGATTAACTCACTATTACTTTCTGCCTCTTTCTGTGGCTCCTTAATGAGCATCATAACTTACAAAATGATCATTTTGTTTTCTTTAAAACTCGACGACAGTGTTTAGGAAAATGTTCACTACCATCATAAATCAAGAGACCTGTAGCTTCATTTTCTCATATTCTCCTGTACATTCTGATGTTTAATGGCCTCCTGAGTTAGAAATATGGGATTAATGTCAATGCCATCCTTCCAGCCCTCTCACCTGGATGCTGTTAGTCTCCTAAAACGAGACTGTTATCTCTTAGTGGCTAATACTGCTTAATCCTTCCATGAAAAATGGGGATTCAAGTAAACAGTGCATGTATCATCAAATTTTAAGAGGAACTTTAACTAATGATAGAAGTCATGTATATGTATAACCATGTATAATTTCTGCTGCATGAAGTAGTTCTGAAGTTTGAAGGATTCTTAAAGTGGATATGCAACATTTCAAAATGAAGAACTTTGATTAATATTCAACACATCCAGAAAACAAACACATTCATATTCATCCTTGCCTGACATTTCCTCATTTTATTTAATTGCCTCTGCTGTATATTGTTACAAATGTCTTTCCTCCTCAGCTTACAACCACTTACGAGACATTGCAGAAGCGCATGCACATATTGAATTAACTGGCTTTTAGAATGGAGACCGTGACCCCACGAGCAGACTTGTATGCAGAAATGACTAAAGATACAAGGTACACAAGGTCGCGGTTTTCACCCCAGCAGGCAGAGAGCAACAAACAACCATCAACTAAAACAGCTTCCCTTTACAAACTAATGTTGAATTATAAATGAGAGGTTGGTTGGAAAAAACATATTGAAATATTGAAGAAAAATTCACCTTGTTAATGTGGCCACTAAGATCACCATAGAAACAAGATGTTAGATGCCAGACGTTGCCCTTGTGCCAATGGGGCTTTTTAATATGTGCTAACTTCATCCACTGGGGAAGAGCACTAATGAAATAGTTAAGAGTTGAGCGATTGCATTGTTAAACATACGGTTTAATAATCATGTTTGAATTTTTTGCTGTTAAAGGCTTATATTACTAAATGAAGCAAAAGCTTATGATACAGAAAGAGACGGGGGGGCATGAATGCAAAGAATGGTGTGAAACAGGGAGGGACGCTGCCATGAAAACCCAGCTCAGGAAATACCTCCCAACTGAGGAAACAATGAGCTCTGCTACTGCAACAATTCAGTAAAAATGGTTAAGATAAACAGGTTAGGAGCGCTACGTTTCCAATCGGGCAGTAGTTTATTTATTACAAACCACTTGAGTTTTGCATTGTGGAGGACACCCTGAAGTAATTAAGTGCATGTTGTTATTCATGCAAAGTAAGAAAATATGTCAAAAGTTGTCAGTATTCCAGTTATCAGCATAAAAACTAGACTAAAAATGAGTGAAAAGAACATAATTGTTCTTTTCAAACTGGTCAATCTACCTGTAACTTAGCTGCACAAATCTAGTGATACCTCAAATCTCAGCACAGGGAAATTTGATTAATGAGGCAAACTGACCTCTACAGGCAATATTTGATGCTGGTGTGTTTTGTTGCTTACAGTGAATTTCCTGTTTGGCCAGATAAAGCTTTCTGCTTAGCCAGCATTAGCTTAAGTAATAAAGTGGACAACTTGGCATTCATTGTAGCAGCTAGCTGGCTAACATTATCTCTAGAAAAATGCTGTCTCTAGCCACAACAATCTTCATTGTCTTTAGTTAGTGATCAATGGACTCCATAAGCTATCATAAACTAGTGCTGCTCAATGATGAAAATGCAAACAGAGGTGATTTTCTTAAAAAAAAACGAAAAAAAAACTAGGGAACAAATAAAAAACAAGCAAGCAAACAAAAATAGCTAAGAGGCTGTTAGAGGAAACTGTATGTCAGTGTGATACAAGCCAATTTAAATGCTCCCATTTTCATATTAACATTCACATCAGAGTTATTAGTAGTGAAATACTGAAGTACTCCTATTCGTTAAGTTAATCACTGAATAGCATATTGCTTGTGCTAAGAATCACTGGATTAAAAGCATATAAACTATTAGGAGGAATAGATCGATTTTAATTACATGTACACCGATCAGCTCAGCAGCCACAACTGATCCCTAGAAGGTCAGCTGAATTGATTATTGCTACACTGGATTTAAGGGAACCTTATGAGATTAGGTAAGATCACAATCTTATTTCCTGCAAGAATTTCTTTCCCAAAAGGTAACACGGGTAGCACAAGTGCATGTTCTTCTGCAAGGCGGCATATTTTGTAGAAATATGTGACTATATAGCTAATGAATGTTGTCTCTTGGTGTTTTTTTTTTTTTTTTGACAAGAAATGTTTAGATAGAAAGAAAGATAGTTAATGAATATAATTCATACAGACTGTCATGGGCTTTTGACCCAACATTTTGAGTTTTGGAATGTTTTGAGTTTTCTGTGAGCTCATGAGCTCTATATCTATATCTCTATATCTAGTTCTTTCAACATAACATAACATATTGTCTATGTATCCTGTTCATGGGGTCTGTAGGTTTGCACTCCTTTTAAATAAAAAAAGAGAAAACTATTCAATATACTTCAGGTATTTATGATAATTATTATCTATAACAGTGAGTAAAAGTGTTCTAAATCTTGCTTGGCTCTGTCTGACTGGTAGGAACAGTGTTTGCAGTGCTAAATAAAATGAAATACAGTTTCTGTCCCTACTTAACTCATGTAACTGTGTATCAGATCGAGGATCATTACTTACTGTGTCATAGTCGCCATTTGCTGGAACGAGTGTGTCGACGATCACACAGTCCAGTGACCGGGTATCGATGACTTCACACATCATGCACTACAATTTTAATGCCTTGAGTTTAACAGATTGGACATCCCTATCTTGTTTTTGTAAACCAGATGGCACAAGAGAGGGTGTTCATAACTTACACTTTCATTCCGAAAGACTGCAGATGGGTTTTTAGGTCAGTACAGCTAGTTTTGATTTCTGTGCCACACAGTTTATTGAAAGTTATAAAAAATATCAAACATTAAAGACCTTATCCTTTCCTAAAAGCTGCATGCTGTGTTTTTGTTATTGCCTAAAAACAAACGTGGTGTTAAACAATGAGGAAATGCTGAAAGGTAAATCTCAGTTACCGCTGGAATCACACAGCCAAATTCCAGAGAAGATTGCTGTCAGCTGTCAGCAATAAAAACAGACTTCCACCTTCACAAAGTTTATCTGTGTCCCAAAACATCCATACAGGCAGATTTAAGAGGCAGATGGAAAATGTCATGGATTGATCCATCCTTAATAACACAGGATGAGGATGCGTGGAAATTGCTTTCCCAAGCGACATGGACAATATTGTGCTTTGAACATCGAGAGAAATTTTCCATTCCTCTGAAGGAAAACAAAAAGGCTGTGCTATGACTCTGACGTTTTCGTCTTCCTCTCATTGTTGACAAATGAACCAGAATGCATGGACAAAACTACAGTGGGAGAAATGACGACTGCTTTTTTAAAATTAGTGACTAAATGCAAAAATCTTTGTGGAATCTATTTTTCCTTTGAGTTCAGTTCATTTTTAATTTTTCCAACAGCATGTTCTTTTCTTTATAATTATCAATATTCACCATTTCAATTGATGTAGCAAAGAACTTCAGAAATCCTTAATAACTTAGTTATTTCCTATCTTATAATCACCTCATTTGGTTGATGATTAAGCTTTTCTTTAAATGAGATTTTTACTTGCCTGGGTCCACACTATAGACTGTATATTAAAGATGGATGAATCCACTGTAAAGTTTGCCCTAATTTTCGGGTTTTAGTCACCAGTTTTTTGAAACTCGATCAGATCAGCCAATGCCAGCAAACTTTATCAGCAAACTGCATTTAAACCTTTCAATACAATGTCAAAAATAGCTGCTAACTAAGAAAATAATAATGTAAAAACATAGTAGGACAGCAAATCAGGGAAAAGTTGACTTAAAAGAATGCGAACAGGAGCTCAAACTGTAGGCCATGTCCCTCCTTTGGGAGTTGGCTGTTGGACTGCCAGTGCTGCTTATTGTCACTGATTTGGTTCATAAATAAAGAGAGGAGGACTCTGTGTCTTCAGGATCTTGTAACTGCTTTTTGCAAACGATGCAGTCCTATTGGCTTTATCAAGTGGGGACCTCCTGCTTTAATTTGGAAACTTTGCAACCGAGTGCAAGGCAACTAGTATAAGGAGGAAGAGCTCCAAGTCTGAGGCTGTGGTTCTCAGTCAGAAAAAAGGTGGCGTATCCGCTCCAGTTTGGGAATAAGTTGCTGCCCCAATTGTATGAGCTAAAGTAGCTTGGGGACTTGATAACAGATGAGGGAAGGATGGAGCAGTAGAGTAACAACAGACTGGAGCAGGATGCTGAACTGATGTGTCATGGTGAGGAGAGAGCTTGGCGTGAAAGAAAAAAGAGAAATTTATCAGTTGATCTACATCCCCACCCTCATCTATGGCAAGGAGCTGTGGGTAGTGATCAGATGAATGAGATTGCCGATACAGCAGTGGAATTAGCTTCCTCCGTAGGTGTATGGGCTCTCCCATGGCGATAAGGTGATTAACTCAGTCATTCAAGAGGAGCTCAGAGTAGATCAGCTACCACTTCACATCAAAAATAACCAGTTTTGGGTGGCTCTAACTATGCTTCCTGGATGAGACGTTTCAGGCATATTCAGATGAGCCCCACACTAAAAAAAAGAACGTGTTGGATTTATTTAATTCAATAGTTGCACACAGATGTTTTGCTTTGACAGCAACTTGAACAGCTGAGATAAGTTAACACTTAATTTTAAAACATTAGGTAATTTCTGTTTAATACACCCAAAATGCTGACAGAAATCCAAGAGATGGCCAGTCTCCTTTTTTCAGTGCACCTCAAAATTCCTCGAAGTCCCCCCAGAAGAGCTGAAGCAGGTGGCTGGGGAGAGTTAGGTTAGAGTTAGGAATGACGGATAGATGGATGGATATTCCGATTGCCAAGGATTTGGATTAGGGTTATGGTTAGGGCTCGAGATGTCACACAACTTAGATCTCAGAGGGTTAAAAAATGTGGAAACATGTAAATAGCACAGTCTGGACCCATTACAGGGAACTCAAGATCAAGAGGTTGAGAAAAAAAGGTCATCACATACAACTCTGCACATTCTTACTCCTTTTCCTTTATAAACATGATAGTTACTCTTAACATCTTGTGCTCAATCTGCTGGAGATGAGATTGAACACCTGCTGAAGGTATCAAACAGAAGACAACAAAGAAAGAGCTTCTGTTTGATGTCAAACTTAAAATGACGCCTGTGAAACCAAACAAAGTCACAGCGCTGACACCTGCTGCAGGTTTAGGAGGGTCAGACTGAGGCCGAACAGGCTCTAAGATTTATGAAAGGATTGGAGAGAGAGAGGAGCGAGCAGTGTCTGATTCAACAAAATGCAAAATAATACAGTGGTTTGGGCCTAATAATAGTTACAGACCATAATTTCTCTTAAATCACTACTTGTTACACATTTTGTTTTCTATGCTGAATACTGGAAA
>NW_005187417.1:2269367-2273065 GCF_000239375.1 Pundamilia nyererei
ACAAACATCCATTCCCACCCTCATGCTCTCATGTGCACTCACTCCACACTCAACCAACGTGGAGACAGACATAAAGAGACGCTGTACACACAATCACACTCCCCAAGCGTACTCTACAATACTGGAAAATTTCATCTTCAACAGCCTGCTAAGATTTGATAAATCAGGTTAAGATATTAGATATGATACTGAGGATTTATCCTTTGCTTCAGTCAGTTCAGTTCAAATGCAGGATCGGAGCACTTAAATTCATTAAAACTTTGCTCCGGCCTCCAGTTGGCAAAGTTAATTTAATAAAGATGTACTCATAATGAGTCTTGACTTCATTACTTTTAGAGGAGCCCTGAGCTGCACACCGAACCATCACGACTTCACAGCAGAGGCTTCATTTGTTTACTTGCGCCTCCAGAAGAGACACTCGTGCATGACCAGGAATGTGTGTTTCACATGAACCCATCAACAGAAGCTTGATCACCAATGAAAGAACAGCTACACGTTCAGAACTCTGTAACTACACAGTGTGCTGCGATAAAAGAAGCAGGAGAGTATTATTTCTTACAATAACACTCTAAAAAAAAAAACCCTAAGGATTCTTCACACTCAAATAAACATGATATAGTAAATTTAGGCAAAATGCAAAAAATTGTAAGGTTAATTTATTTAAATAATTAAGGAAAATGTGCAATAAATGTGTATTAACTGAATGTATACCAAAGTAAATTTAATTTGACCATATTTAATTAAATGTAAGATTTTACATTGTACACACACACACTATTATTATTATTATTATTATTATTATTATTATTATTATTATTATTATTATATACAAATATACAAAGCTTAACGATAGACAACATGAAATTACTGCATCATCCACTTCCTCCATATGATGTATGAAGGTGTATGTGCTTCCCCCACAGAGACAGGATGATGAAGCAGTTGAGAACTTCACCTTGATGAGAGGAAAGCATCTTTAATTCAGTTTAAAGAGAGCCCTTGGATGAGGAGTGAAGACATGTTAAATATGCCTTCCCTACACAAGATGATAGCTTTATTTATTATTAGACCTTGGTTAGCTAATGTTTCAGACCTCAGCCTGATTGAAATGCTGGGGCGGGGCCCGAAGAGAGCGATGTATATACGAATCCCCGCAAACTTCGATGAAATAAAGCACTTTTGTAAAGAAGACTGAAACTCTACACAAGTAGAGGGAAGACTTATAAACTCATACAGAACAATTGCTTCACATTTTACTGTGTGTAAATGCCTTTGACCTGCCAGGGTGGTAGATTACAATTGGTTGGGTAAAATCTTGTGCATTTGCATGTTTGTTGTGCATTTGTCCCTTTTTGAATAAGATCAATATTAAATTTATGATTAAAGGAAGCAACATAGACTGAATTAATTTGGATGTTTTCCAAAGAAAATGTCATCCCATCAAAAAGTGCAAAAGCTGCTACACAACACATCTCATTAAATATAGTTTATGTACTTGCTCTTTATGAGTGAAACTCATAACAGAAAATTGAAAATTTGCAACAATGCTTTAAAAGTGTCAGTTCCTAGAAACAACCCTGAAAAAGATGAAGATTTATTTTCCTATATATTTCTTAAATAATATCTTGTATATATCTTATATATATCTTTAATAATCTACTGTGAGCCCTGTTCTGAGTTTAATGCCTCGTTTTCTGAGCTGAACTCGTTAACAACAGTTTCAAAAAAGGAAAATTTAATAGACGACGAGGCTTTATTTCGCCTTTGCTTCCCGTGAGGTTGTGGAAACCCATAACGTAATTCCTTTGACAGCAGAACGCCACAGGCAGCCCAGCAGGGGAAACACGACAGAACAGTTCAAGAGTGTATGGATGAAATTTAATCCACACTCTTCACCTCCTCCAGTATGCAGGCTGATTTACAGCCAAGTGCACTTGGCTGCAGTCTCCGGAGGAAGTGCAGTAAACCAAGCTGGAGAACACACTAGCATCCAAACAGTGTTTCAGTTGCTTTGCTTCTGTCCTGCACATTTTTAAGTGACCACTCAGGGAAAAGTTTAATGCTTTGCTCAGCAGGTTTTGTGAAACTGTTGCTGCTGGTGTTTTGAGAAATTACCTCTAAGAGATGATGACAAATGTGACTAATATGTTCATTCAGAGGGGGAAACCTTGAGCAATCAGCCATCGGGGGGAAAAAAACACCTATTTTTGTTGTTTAAAAGTTATTAGGACACACAAATTGGATGCCTCACTGTGAAGAGAAAAGATCATTAAGCATTATGAAAGACTAAAAATACTTCTGTATTTTTGATTTCCCCATTGCTGTATATTTATGAATTAAGTAGGTACTTTATAGAACTTTGGATTTGTTTCTAAGGGAACTGCCTAAAGGAGTGATTCCTACTTCCCGTTATGCATCTCAATAGCATTTTTCTCTTCATTACTACCTACTAAAAACCCACATCAATCAAACTCTGTGAGTCTGTCCTAGTTTTAAAACATTTCTGCAACACTTCCAGGCTATATCTTTAGATTTATGTAGTTTTATGTTAAAATATTTCAAAGTAAGACTGTTAAAATCACAAGTTTTAAAACTTTTCCAACTTCACTATACCAGCAAACATCATATCGCGTCACCTGTCAATCTGCTGGGCACACCTAGGAGTCTTTAAACTCCACCCTTTTGACCTGCTAGGCCTTTTACCACCGTACTCCATATATAATGTAAAAGGCTATTCTGTCACTTGAATGTGCGTTTGTGTTACATTACACCATGTATTCCTATCTTTAAAAAAATGTTAATACTAAGATGGTGGATGCATTAGTGACATAAGTTGATGTTATCCTAAATTAGTGAATCCTGTCAGTAGCATGATTGTAATGTAAAATGAACAGTATTTAAAAAACACACACACACACAAAAATATGTAACTCCTTTTTGGTTTTTTTGGTTGGTTTTTTTTCCTTTTTGTGCAGTTTCTCCCATTTCTCTGTATTTTACTGGTATGCAAAGTCCTCTGTTTTAGCTAAAGTGTAATCTATCAGAATCCATGGGGATTCTGGAGGCTCTGTTGTGGCAAGCTAAAATAAATAGTAATAATCATTAATTTAAGAAATATATATGATGACAAATATATTTTGGGTATTCATATAAAAAAATAGAAAAGCCAATCTTTGTGTCAGTTTAGATATTCTTCATTGGACACAGATGGAATTATAATATGATCTCCCCAGATATTTAAACTGTGGCACAGAGAAAAAGCCACAAAAGCACATTAATTTTTTGGCCCATGTGTGAGAGAGCATCATTTCTTGTAATTAGTTTTTCAGGCCAGAAAAGAAATTTGACATGTAAACTTGTGAAGCGTTATAAACTATTCTGCATCATCCAAACTCATCATGAGAATTGTCTTGAAAACGTCCTTTGAAGAACTGAGCCAGAAAAAATGTAAATCTCAACAGTACTGTGCAAATGTTTTAGGCAGGTGAGGGAAAAATGCTGTAAACAAAGAATTCTTTGAAAAATGAAAGTTTTAATCATTTATTTTCATCAATCAACAAAATGCAGCGAATGAACAAAAGAGAAATCGAAATCAAATCAATATTTGGTGTGGCCACCCTTTGCCTTCAAAACAGCATCAGTTCTTCTAGGTACACTTGCACACAGTTTTTGAAGGAACTCGGCTGGTAGGTTGTTCC
>NW_005187417.1:2278098-2286669 GCF_000239375.1 Pundamilia nyererei
AATAAAGAACCTTGAACCTTGAACCTTCTCTGGGTAAAAAGCTTTTTTGGTGACAGGGGAGAACGGCCAGACTGCTTCAAGCAAATAAGAAGGCAAGAGTAACTCAAACAACCACTCATTACAACCAGGGTATGCAGAAGATCATCTCTGGTTGTACAACACATCAAACCGTGAAGCACATGGGCTACAGAGGCAGAAGACCACACCAGGCACCACTCCGATCAGCTAAAATAATGAACAATAGATGATCTGAAAAAAAAAAAACAACATTGTCTGGACTGAGTCTGGATTTCTGCTGTGGCGTTCACGTTGTTGGGTCACAATTTGGTGTAAAAAACACAAAAGTGTGGGTCCCTTCCATCGTGTAGCACCAGTTTAGGCTGGTGTTGCACTGTTTAAATGCCACAGCTTGGTGTTGTTTCTGACCATCTCGATGTCTTCATGACCACACTGTACCCATCTCCTGGAGTCTACTTCCTGCAGGATAACACACCATGTCACAGAGGTCAAATAATCTCAAACTGGTTTCTTGAACATGACAATGAGTTCAGTGAAGCAGTTTGAAATGGCCTCCACAGCCAAAACATCTCAATCAAACAGAGCAACAGGAGATTCAGGATGTGCAGCCACATAAAATCTATCATGTCAATATGAATCAAACTCACTGATAAATGTTTCCAGCACCTCACTGAACTGCAACGAAGAATTGTCTGCGGGTGTATATGTGGCTCTGTCATTGTCTGAGGTTTATAGAGAAAAAACAGTTAAGTTCAAATAAAAGTTAAATAGGATTTAAAGCATCTTCAATTTCTATTCTTGAGCTCTTACCTCTTTTCATTTTCTATTAAACTGAACTTCTTCTTTAGTGTCATTTTTTTTTTAATTTTCAGAGTTTGTTCATTCTGAATAATTGCTTTCATTATATTGAAATAAGCCACTTTTCATGTTTTAGCTGCCGTAATTATGATTTCCCAACTTCTAGAAAAAATAATTTCTTTTTTATTTGTTTTGGGGTTTTTTGTTCAGATATGAGGAAGATTTCTGGAACTCTTATTGCTAGAAGACCACTTTTCAGCACCAGCCAATAAATAAATAAAATAAAATAATACACCTGCTTATTGTGTGAGGCAGCAGGCAGCTGTGGGTCCCTCATACACACCTCCGTGTTCCTGTGTCGCAGCAGGCCTTTGATCAGGTAATTGCCCCTCGGCCCCGGAGTTTGCATCCCCCATATGTCTCTATGGCGACCACCTCTTCAGCATCCATCTGCAAGCCGCCTTCACACCCCTTTTAAGATGAACTTATATGTTACGAAGCCACAAGTGAAGTAGCACCGTTTCCACTTAAGCTGCAACCTATTTGTGAAATCTCACATATGATGAATGGTGTGTGTTTATTTTTTGTCCCCTCTTTCCATGGGTTTGTCCATATATCCGGCATATGCAAAAAGCTCCCACACACACACACCTCAGTGGAATGGTGAAAAACATTTTTTCAGACTGCAATAAGGAAGCTTTTGTTTCACTCTGAACACTGATGTAACACCCATACATGCATGACACGACATGATCAGAATGCAGGTGGCGCTCATAAGGAACCATCTCAGGACTCAGGAGTCTGTGTGAAGATGCTGTGCGGAGGGTGACATGCTTCAAATGCAAGGGATTAGATCCTGTAAGGAAGTGAGGTGCTTTTTTGACAGATTTAAATGCACAGCTGCCCCTTTAAATTTAAGATCACTTTCCTCTTTAATGCCTGCAAGATCACATTTCAGTTTAATTCATTCCTGCTCTTGTAGAAAGAAATTCTCTAATTAGAGACACTCTTTCATCCATTTAAATAATCTCATTATATTTAGCATTAATTTATGGCCACATTTCCCAGAAATTCAGTTTCATCTAAATAATTTCCTCTGGGATTGATGTTAATACAGTATTCTAATTCTGATTTAAGATTTCTTTTTTTTAATTTAATAAACACCAAAATGGCATGACTCTGTAATGAGTCGGCCTCCAACAGGTCAGCAGTGGATGGAGAGGTAATTTAGTCATATTCAGACAGACGGATTTAAAAAATAAATAAATCCACATGTGGAAGCTGCACAGTCACATCCTTAACTGTTGACGCTTCTGCTGGGAAAAGTGTCTCGTTATGCACCTTGCTTGAGGGCACTGCAGTAGATATTTAATGCCATCATTTGCATGCGCATGCATGGTAGTTTATAGAAGCTGGGTGACGGGTTATCACCAGAGACAATGACAATCCTTCAGAAGTTGAAGGTTATGTTATTGTGACTAAATCCCTTTCTGTTTTGCTAATTGCCACATTATTGTATCCATTATTATTGTATCCATTATTATTGTATCAATTATTATTGCATCCATTATTAACGTATGTAATTACTTATGGTGTAGCAGATAGATAGATACATGTCATTGTCTATAATTTAATGTCCAAAAAATTGTCGTCTTAGTTTTTTAATTTGTTTTTTATTTTACTGGGGTTTTTTTTTTAAATTCAATTAACAGACCCCACAAAATGCTTCATATTCTTCTTCTTTCTTATTTTTTATACAGTAACATATTACAACAACCATCGCCTCAATGTTGTAATGTAAACCATCGGATTAAAATAACCCTAAAATTTCGACTGGCACCTGAGGAAAGCATCAAATTTCTAAAAGAAACACTATATTATTGATTTTTTTGCCTAGTTAAAATGTTATTTTTTAATTTTAAATATTCACAGCTTAGCTACTGGAAACGTGGATTCACAGTTTCAATTCAATAAATTCTTCCTGGCGCAGAATTTAAAAGTGTTAAAATAATGACTTCAGGGGGAAAAGTATTAAAAAGTTGTTTTTTTTATTGGACATCAAAGAACAGGATGAGCAACACGGAGCTTGAATCAAACGATCACAGCTTTATCTATGCATAGGCTATAGACATCTCTGGAGATATTTAACGATGGTGATGAGCGGCAATAATCATTGTGAGCCCTCAGTTGTTGTTTGAGAACAATCTGTTCGCAGGCTGTTGGTCTCTTTTTCACCTGGATGTCTCCAGATCAGCCCTCAGTGATCCGGTGAGTCTTGAACCATCACGGTCTGCAAAAGTGACACTTGATGATTTTCTTGAAAGCGCTCTGAAAATCTTTGTTGAAGTACGCGTAAATGATGGGGTTCAGTAAAGAGTTGGAGTAGCCCAGCCAGTTAATGACATCCTCTAGCCAGCGGGGCATGTAGCACGACTCCTGGCAGAAAGGCATGACCAGGGCGACGATGAAGAAAGGCAGCCAGCACAGGATGAAGGTGCCCATGATGATGCCCAAAGTCTTCACCGTTTTGCGCTCCCGTGCCAGTGCGATCTTCCTCTTCGCCTCCGTCGCTTTCTCGTGCCTGCTCTCGAAGAGCGGCACGGAGCTCGGGGTGTTGGGCAGCGGCAGGTTGCCTTTGGAGTTGCTGTGAACTTCGATGATCTCCAGAGACTCGCCATCTTCGGCGTGTCTCACCGCGCCGTTGACACTCGGCACCGGCCGGGGCTCCACGCTCCTTTTCCAGCTCTTGCCCTGTGCATCTCCTTGGATCTTTTTATGGAAGAGCGCGGGAGAGAGCGCCAGGCAGGAGTCGGACACTTTCTTTTTCTCCGTTTTACGCACCGTCCTCCTGATGCGGAAACGGGCAGCTTTGAATATCCGCCCGTATAAAACCAGCATCAGAGTTAGCGGGATGTAAAAAGCCCCGAAAGTGGAGTATATTGTGTACCAGGGGTCTTGCCTTATCTTACACTGCTTGGGGTTCGCCCTGTCCTCTGCCATGCTGCTGGGCTGGGAGCGCATGATCAGCATAGGCGGCACGGAGATGGAGAACCCCACTAGCCAAGTGACGCTGATGAGGACCGCGGCTCTCCTCGGAGTCCTCTTCTTCATATAGTCTATGGGCTCGGTTATGGCCCAGTATCTGTCCAGAGCGATGGCGCACAGGTGCAGGATGGACGACGTGCAGCATAGCACATCCAGAGAGATGAAGATGTCGCACGGAATCTGCCCGAGAGTCCACCGATTCAAAACCTGGTAGAGCGCCGCCATGGGCAGCACCAGCACCGACACCATCAGGTCCGTGACGGCAAGAGAGCCGATCAGATAGTTGGCGACATTCTGGAGAGAGCGCTCCAGCGCGATTGCTGCAACCACGCACGCGTTCCCAAATATTGCGCACAGGATGAGCGCGCCGAGCAGGAAGGATGTGACCACTTGGTAGCTGAGTTTCACCTCCTCGTCTTCTGGTTTTGGGGCTTTGTTTGAAGAGTTGTCGAGTTGAAGCCAGGCGGTCGTGTTGTTTGTGCCCTCCATCGTTGGGCCACTTCGATGCGACTGGAGAGGTTCTACTCTGCAGAGCGCATGGCACGGGAACACCAAGAGCGCATAGCGGTCAGCTGGTCTGCCGAGAAGTGCAGAGAGGCTGTAAACTGCGAGTGTTGGCTGCTGACGGAGAATGATGCTGCGGTTTTATACCGGTGATGGAAAATGCGTCATTTCTGTGTGAGGCTGTAACAGAGGCATGGTTATGTCTGTTTAGTCCACAGCGCAGGCAGTGAAGATGTAGGAGCTGTGAAAAAAACACAGTAGTTTCTTTCTACTCCGTGGTCTCCAGACTGCAAGTGGATTAAGATTTATTTATTTATTTATTTATTTATTTATTTATTTATTTATTTAATTATGTAAACTTTATTGAAAAAGTGGATTTGCTCATTTTTGAATGGCCTAAAATTAAAATAATTTTTTAATTTAAAACTATTTCAGTTATTGTTTCAACTCAATATGAGTTGATATGAAATATGTTTTTCTTCCCGTGTATTTCATTTGTGGCAGTCGTCTGCTTTTAGCACCACGATCAGCGCAGTGCAGTCAATCTGAGATGTCACACTGCCACCCGGCGTTGATTCACTGTCACAACACATAAACAATTATTACATTTTTGTTATCTTAAGCTTCAAACGCCTTCAAAGTAAAATAAAATAAAATAATTAAAAAGTTTGGCCATTGTGCCAGATTGCTGTATTATTATGACACTGTATTATTTTCATTCAGTTGTTCAATGTTAAAAACCAA
Source organism: Pundamilia nyererei (assembly GCF_000239375.1). Taxonomy (NCBI): domain Eukaryota; kingdom Metazoa; phylum Chordata; class Actinopteri; order Cichliformes; family Cichlidae; genus Pundamilia; species Pundamilia nyererei. The sequence goes on from NW_005187417.1 coordinate 2,283,208, forward strand.
AAAACGTCAAGAACAATATAAAAAGTACTGCTTTGCTGCACCTCCGAGTAAACGAGCTTTAATGAGAGCCTAAAATCTTTGAGTAATTCCATATTGTTTCCTCTATTTGATTTGGAAAAAATTATGCTATCAATTTAAATAAATATTTAAAAGTCATGAAAGTTTAGCAGGATCTGTGACAGACATAAACATTGGACAACCAAACAACTTTAACAGGGGGGCATTTTCCCTACATCACTTTTCTGTTACATTAAAGGCAAAATTAACTTTTATCTTAAGTATCTTTTATGTGTGCTGTTGCACTTACACACTTTGTCCACAAATCAGAGGTTATAAACTCAGATGCACAACCGCAAAATTACATGCAAAACTGGAGTGCAGGATGAGTTCCTGTATAATTAATAAACTCATACATTGTGTCATCTGTGTCACAGGTTATACAATGTCAAGTATAAACAAGGATAAACATCCTGCTTCAAATCATAAATGGCCTGCATTAGTATACAACCATTTGCACTCACTGGCCATTTTATTAGGAATACACATGGCAGGAACTTGATGCTTTTACCCATGCAGACATGGTCAAGGTGACCACCTGAAGGTCAAACTGAGCATCAGAATGGGCAATAAATGCAATTTAAGTAACTGTGAAATGTGGAAAGGGTGTTTCTTGATCTGGTTGGTTTTGAGTATTGTAGGTTTATGATTCTTTTGGGGTTTGAATATTGATTTATGGTAAAGCTTTCTATCATTTTTTCTTTTGAGTTTGTTATTATTGCTTCTTGCTTTTTAATTTCTTTTTTATGCTAGTTCTTTGTTTGTCGCTTGATGATGTTAGGTCTCTTTCGTGCCCATTCTGTCCAAGCCTCATCTTTGTGTTTTGTCCTTATTTTTTTCTCAGGTGAAGTCAGCTTTTTCTTCATGTTTACCTTTCTGTCCTTGTGTCAGGTTTTGTGGTTTGAGTCTGTGTCTCAGTGTTAGCTTCTCTTTAATTTTGATAATCTCTTGTGTTTTGTATTAAGTTCTTCTTCCCTTGTCTATTCTTCTGTGATTAGCATCAGCTGTGCTCCGACCTGTTTCCTCTTCCTTCATTACCTGGTGTGTAGTGTGTGAATCTGTCCTTTCTTATGTTCTCCCTCTATGTTGTATCCCTCTGTTCCCTGTATTTTTAAGTTTTCCATGTGTTTTGCACCAGCCTTGCTCCATGTATGCTTTGTTCTTAAGCTGAGTTTAAGTTACTCTCCCAAGTTAGTCTCCCAAGTCCTGTGTTTCGGTCTTTACCTGTCACATAGCATTTCATTACAGTTAGCGCCAGATGAGTATTTCAGAAACTGGTGATCTACTGGAATTTTCCTGCAAAACCATGTCTAGGGTTTATAGGGTATGGTTCAAAAGAGAAAATGCTTTGTTGATGCCAGAAATCGGAGAAGAATGGCCAGACTGCTTCAAGCTGATAAGACAGTAACTCATGTAACCACTGTATGCAGAAGAGAATTTCTGAATCCAATCAAAGCTTGAAGCCAATGGTCTACATCAGCAGAACACCAGCCAGCTAAGGACAGGAAAGTGAGGTTTCAAAACTGGAAAATGCAAGACTGGAAAAACATCACCTGCTCTGTTAAGTCTTCTGCTGAGACATTCACAGGGTAGGTCAGAATTTTGCATCAACAACATGAAAGCATGGATCCATGCTGCCTTCTATTAAAGCTCTGGGCTGGTGGTGACTTATTTTCTTAGCATACTTTGAGCACTTCTAAAGGACAAAGAGGGTAGCTTAATGTGGAAAGGAGAGAAATTTTCTCAATGTGCACAAGTGGATTAATGAAGTCACCACACACGAGAACACCTGGAGTCACAGACAAGAGCAGAAATTCACCGCACTGCAGTTTTTTTAAGTCAAAAAAAGGAAACTATTTCTCAAAATCTGACTTTTATAGTTTGTATCCTCAGTCACACTCTTTCCCTCCATTGCTGCTGCAGGACTAAGCTTGATCTTTGTGTGCGCTGCAGCGTGAGCGTTTAAGTCTGTCATTACGAAACTAAGAATCTCTATGTTTTACTCATAGACGTAAAAACACATCAGTTGATTTCATCTGAGGGGACACAATGACCTTACTGGATTCCCAAGGCCAACCCATAAAAGTAACATAACACTGTGTTTAGCTGTTAAACAAAATCTGTTTTATTTTGTGATTTACAAATGAAATTGTTAAAGAATAAATTAACATCCCGCAAGTCTGGTGACTGCTTATTCCTCAGGCTCAGAGCTAAATATAGTTTGGTATTTTCGAATTATTTGTTGTTGATATTTTAATTGATCTATTTAAAATTTAGTTCAGTTCCATTTTAGTTTTTGTTTGACAATGTTGGGTTTTTAGTTTAGTATTTGTTAGTTTCTGTCTTTCCAATTATTGCTGTGTGCAATGACGTGTCATAGTTAAGATTAGTACAGGTATTATTAGAATAACACAATTTTTGAACGTGTGTCATAGTATTATAAACATCCAGAGTCTCAGTAAACTTGTCTTTCAGTGACTCATCAGGCAACTTGTAATGTTTTTTAACCAAACTAAAAATTACTTAAAGATCTGTCCTCTATATTTTCATTTTATTTTAGTTTACAAGTTCTCTTTTTTTTTTTTCAAGTCCAGATTTTATTTGTGTTTAACGAAAAATGTACTGATCTGTACAATGTAGCTTGCGTCACCAGTGTGTGTGTGTGAATGGGTGAATGACTGAATGTAGTGTAAAGCGCTTTGGGGTCCTTAGGGACTAAGTAAAGCGGCTATACAAATTCAACTCCATTTACCATGAAGTTGAAGCGACAGCAGCGGCCTTTACGGTCCTTTTTGGCCCATTAGACGTCCCGTTGAGCACTTTTCATGACGTCACCGAGCTATTTAAAGTCAAGAGAAATATTTTGTTTTCTTAGCGTAGCCGTGTTTACCTAGCAAATACGTCTGTCTTAAAGGCAGTGTTGGGGAGTAACGGAATACATGTACCGCCGTTACGTATTTAGAGTACAAAATATGAGTAACTGTATTCCGTTACAGTTACCGTTTAAAAAGGTGGTATTCAGAATACAGTTACTTTGTTGAAATAAATGGAATATGTGCTGCCACTGCTGGGTGCAGTAGCTCCACCACCCCACTAGGGGGAGGAAGCGGGTTTGTGTACTCAAGTTTCTCTAGTAAATATAGGAAAAGTTCATGGAGTCTGGCCAAGTTGATACCAGCACACAAAATATTAGCTCTGAAGTTGGCTGTACTGGAGCATGAGAAATATATGCTTTTTTACTGTTCTGCCCTCCCTGTACGTTGATGCCCAGTTTGGCAGATAGATAAACAGTTCTTCATTAGGGAGACAAATAAACCCTGCAATGAGAACTGGAAGCCTTTGCCTCTCCTTTTGAAGAACTGTTTATCTATCTGCCAAACTGAGCATCAACGTACAGGGAGGGCA
>NW_005187417.1:2296888-2307956 GCF_000239375.1 Pundamilia nyererei
AAAACAAACTAAAAACTACTTCCAAAAACATTCAGCTTTGATATTAATGAGTTTTTTGGGTTCATTGAGAACATGGTTGTTGTTCAGTAATAAAATTATTCCTCAAAAATACAACTTGCCTAATAATTCTGCACTCCCTGTAGTGTTCATCTCCAGTAGGTGGTGTAGAGGGTTATCAGATCAATAGCTCACCTTTTGATCACCTCTTTGTCAGCTGATGAAAGAATCCATGTAATCTGTTGAGAATAGATTCCTTAATGTACATCAAAGTTAAAGAGAACATAGTTGTGATTGCTTGCAATGGTAATAAAAGGATTGTGCAAAACATGGAAACATCTCAGCGTGATCTCTACCAGGACCAAAAGAATCACAGAGACCGATGTTGTCTCACCAAATCCATGTGACAATAAGTGTTTTGATTTTTGAAACATCTCATGTCCAGGATTCATCACATTGCTTCTCAGTGCTCAGATTAACGTCCCTGTCAATCCAAAAAGTCCTGAAGGTGAGTGAAGTCGCACTTTAGTTAACTGTAAAACCCTTGTTCATCCATACTATTGTCCAAATGCTTAACAATCCTTCTGATGACTGCTGTAACACCTCCAGCACCTTCCAGGATTACAGGCCTAGCTTTAAGTGAGTTTAACTTTGCACCTTAAATACTAAACAGTAATATTCACGTATTTGCTGCAAACTATAAATTTATTTTTTTATCATCAAAATGAAACAGCTGTGGACCACATGGAGCCTATATCTATTTGCATGTGTAGGCTACTTCCAAAGGTAGTAGCTTTAAAATGATTTGAGCCACTTCAGATCCTATCTGGATCCACATCATCAAGCGATTGAACTAATTGATTTCCAGCCTCCAACTTCCGACTCAGAAATCAATCTCTGTACATGTGGTTTTCCTAATTCCTCTGGAGGAGAGATGGGAGGAGGACTTTTCAAACAACCAATTGTTTGTATTCACAGCTGACAGTTTGAATGTCCAAATATTTTTGTCATTAGTTGTTTTTTTTGGGGGGGTTTTTTGTCCTTTATTTGAGAGTCAGGACCAGTGCAGGTGAGTTCATCATTATGCATTGACAGCCTTTGTCACCATGTACAGATGAAGGACCCACTGCAGGAAAATATGCAGAGATCCATGCTGCGCTGCAGGAAGTGTCGGAAAAGCATCATAGACTCAACATGCTTGTTAACGGTAACAGTTTATTTTAAAATCCTAAATGTGTTTTCTTTCATTAACTTCATAGTTTACTTTAGGAGACGTTTTATGGTATTTGATTGGGAAATTAATGTGTGACAGAAGCTAAAACAAAACCCACAAAAAAGCAAATTTGGCCCAGTCTTTTAATGCTGCTTCAGTTCATTGAGGTTTATGGACCAGACCTCAAACTAATAGAGCTCTAGTCCACAGATGTACAGAGGAGTTCATGGTCGACCCAATAACTAAAGGTGCTTAGGTCCCATGGCTGAGTGAGTGTGACCCGTGTGAACAAAGATAATATGTCAACATTTTCTTTTTTTCTTTTTTCTTTTTTTTTTCTTTTTTTAAAGCTGTGTTGACTGTTATTGTTGGAAGAGGAGCAAGAAACTGAAAAAAGTTAATCATTAAGCTTTGTTCCTTTGGTGTTCCCAGACCCAGTGGACTGCTGGAAAACTGAACTGCCAGAATTGTAGAGCTCGCCTGGGAGGCTTCAACTTCATTAATCGCAGTCAGTGTCCCTGTGGCACTGACACCTCCATTCACTTCAGCAAAAGCCGCCTGGATTACGACCACAAGCACTCCATCCTGATGGGCCAGCCTTTAAGGTCGAGGCTCAACAGGGGACAGATGGACATTTCTCAGAATCATGAGGAGAGGGCTGAGTTTAGCACGACTACACTGGATAGATTTCGGGATTTTAACTGCTGCTACAATGCCCCATGAGAGTCCTATGGAGGCCTCAAATCCACAAACTGATGGACGAACTCCTGTAGAAAGAGAAAATGCTCTCTGGAAGAGTGTGCCAGCTTCCTGTGGTCGTGATTTTTACCCTGATGTTGTCTCACATCCTGCAAGCGAGCAGCTTCACACAGATGGTGAAGCCTCTTCATCTGTTTCTGAGGGTACCCAGCCGCCTCTGGATCAGCATCTCCTGCTAACAGAGGAGGGTGTTGAGTCTTCTGTAGAGACTGCAGCTCTCTGCGACGAGGTCTCTGATCCTGCTGTGTTTCTCAGAAGGAGATGGATCTCTGACAGTGTCTCTGAGCATGAAGAAGAACCAGTGGTATATTCATTTTTATTTATTTATTTTCTCTCTGTTTGGATTTATTGTAAACTGTCTTTAACCTGCCAGACCACGTGATTACGTGTGAGTACAGAGTAGTAGAAGTAATGGTCAAGTGAATTCTCGACTCTGTTACTGACTTTCATCCCAAAACCACACTGAGTATTTCCAGTGTTCAGAATGCATCTGAATTTGGGAGGGGGGGGCTGAAACCTTGGCAAGGTTATTTCCCATTTTCAGTCTAACTTAGCAGCCAAGAGAGTTTTAAGGCACGGTTAACCTCATTCTCATATAGCAATGTATGCTGTAGCCTACCATAGCTGGTGGGCAGATAACTTCCAAAGTGAGCAGCAAAGTGGTCCAATGGGATTGTCACCTACAGCAAGAAGGTCCTGGGTTCAAATCCAATGACTAGGACCTCTGTGCGAGGTTTGCATGTTTTCCCCATGTCTGCGTGCTCTGGCTTCCTCCCACACTCCATAGACCAGCATGTTGGGTTAAACTGTGATTCTAACTTGGCTGTAAGTGTGAATGTGGGTGCAGCTGGTTGTTTTTCTCTCCAATTTAACTCGGTGACAGATTGATGACCCTGTGTTCCCAACCTCTTGCCCCCTGATAGACAGCCCAAACTTGTGGTTAAACTGTCTGCTTGCATACCAGTGGGGAAAAAAAAAAGAGTTCACTAGCTGATAGATTCTGTTGTTTGAGCTGCTAAATAAGTGACATGTGTGTTATTGTCTCAGCCTCAAACCTCTGTGGGCTCCCCACCCTCAAACAGCCTTAGCAAAAAAGAGAAGAACCATATGAAGAGTGTGAGACGGAAACAAAGGAGGAGAGAGAGATGGCTGCAACACCAGAAGGAGAAAGCACTGGTGAGAGAGCAAAGTTCACACTGAGTTCGTGTCAGTATGAAGGATGCAGTCAAGTGGCAGCTGCTGTGGCTGAAAAAGGAAGCCAACATGGAAGTGCTGAAAACTGCAGCTTCTCCAATGATTCCTTCATTCTAGCTCAAAAAGCAGGGCAGTCACCATTATCATGGTAAAATACCCCAAAACATTACAGCATAAAAAATCTGTTTGGCACAGAATGGGGGCTTTGGCCTCTGTGGATAGTTTTCCCTTCATAACAACTCTATTTTAAGACTGAAACTTGAGGCTGTGGCTGCTTTATTTGATGGGGCTGATAGCTCTGCTGGACTTCACCTAAGTGTTTGTATGTTGGTGACTTTTAGATGCATTTTAATAAAATGATCTGATTTGGCTTGCTGTGTATAGATGGAAGACCAAATGCATGAAGGCCGTGCTTCAGTTGTGGTTAGCGAAAATCCAGTGTTTTAGTAGTCTGCTGTTTGGCACTAATCAGCTGAAGTGCGTTTCCCTGTGGTGTGCAAAAGTCTGTGAACTGAAGTGACATGGTAAAGAAGAGTGTGCCAGAATTCCTCCACAATGATGTGAGAGACTGAGTCATACAGAAAATCATTACTTAAAGTTGCTGTTGAAGGTGGTTCTAGATGTTGTTGAATCATGGAGTGTAGTTTTTCATATGACTGCCTGGAGTCCTGTGAAAACCTTCAGACATAACTGTATCCGTAAGTGTAGAAAAACACTATATAAGAACCAGTGCAGTTACCATATGCATGTAATAATGAGCAGGACTTAAATTATTTTAGATACAAGATTCAAAATGTGATCTGGGCAGTTTCTCCTCCAAAGTATGCTTGTAGAAGCGTTTTTTCCCTCCTCCGTTTGGGACCAAAAAATAAAAACTCGGATGTTTATGTCCAGGCTGAACGTGTGAGAGTTTTGCTGCTGGATGATAATGATGATGATGATGAGGAGGAGGAGGAGGAGGAGGAGCACCAGGAGAACAGGGAGAACCTCACTTGTGCTGTCTGTCTGGATGTCTACTTCAGTCCTCACAGAAGTCAGGCCTGTGGTCATGTCTTCTGTGAGCCATGTCTTCGCGCACACGCCATGAACAGTGGAAATGACAAGACCACCTGCCCTCTCTGCCGGGATGTCATCTTATACACCAACTTACAAACTGGTACGTTTGTTAATTCGCTCTTTGTGTTCAGAATAGCAAACATTTTCTGGTGAGGATATGCTCTTTAGTTCGTCCCCTGTTCTGTCTTCTTCAGAGCTCGATCAAAGGGCAAAAACCTTTTTCCCAAAACTTTACAAGGCTCGCAAGTGTGAATTTGAGGCTTCGCCGTGTGCATCATGGCCTCTGCCTGAAGGTGAGAAGCTTTGCTGTTTAGTTTAATTTGTTTTTATTTGACTAGGAAGTGTTTCCAGTGTAATACTGTGACAGAAAAGTCTGGATTATCCCGTTTCTGTGAAGGTTGACAAAAGCAAAAATGCATGAAGTAGTTTTCAATCTCAGCTCACATTGCATCAGGACCATGGTTCTGAGGAAGCAATAAATGGTATTGCTTTATCGCCTTGCTTTAGTGTCTGTAGGGTATTTTATCTTTACACAGCTGGTTGTAAACTGTTAAAACAATAACTGAAACTGGAGTTAAAATCGATATAGTTAGGTTTGCAAACCAGACAGAGCATTCCTCCGCTTAAAAGCTTTTAGTCTCTTATGGTGGATAGATGATTCAATTTTATTTATACAGCACCAAATCACAACATCAGTCACCTCAAGGTGCTTTATATTGTAAAATAGAGGCTACAATAATACTGCCTGTGATAACTGTGACACCCAGAGAAAGAAGCATCAGAACTTAAAGTTTTGGAATGGGACCAGTTCTGATTTGACAATAGATATTTATGTCTTTGGGAAATATATAATTTTTAATTCTTTAAATGTAACACACTTATGTACACTTGGGGTTGTGATACATGTATGTATTCACTTGAACCCCTTAGTTGTGTGCCTGAGGTGACCATATTGGAGTTACTCCCTCTTACTCACAAACAAATCCAAGAGAAGATGACATTGTGTGAAACTGAGGAGTGTGTGGAGCAGTCTGAAGCCTGAGCTTCTGGTTTCTCGATCAGGGCATAAAACCATAATTATGTTTGTTTTGAGATCATGATTATTTACCACTATTATGGTCACTTTTTTCCCTTGAGCTTTAATTAAAATTCAAATGAAATATACTCAAAATGTTAATAAATAAATGAACTAAACCTTTCACAGCAGCCTGGCAACGAGTGAATCTGGACTTTCATGGAGAAACAAGAGTAAAAGAAAAGTTTGCTGAAGGGCAAAAGGAGTAAATTATTGAACAGAATGCAGTTCAGTTCACTCATTTGTTTTAATACTTGTTATAAATCCAAATTAATTACTCGGATAACCTCTATTATTTTTACATGTTCAGACATGTCATGTCTAATGTGAGTATCTAGCACTGGCACAATAATAGAACCTAAAATAAGGAAAAAACCTGAGTCCCATTAAAAAAATGTCTGGTTTTCTAACTTGAATTCTTTATGTAGAGCTCCTTATGTTATTGCAGAGCAAAAGTAAAGGAAAGAAACTGATGAGAGATTGAAGGATTTGATGGTTGTGAATAGACTCAGGCAGAATTACCAGATGAAGGTTTCTGGCTGAGGAAATGATGTGTAGTGCGCTTATCTGCCGAATGAATTGAATATTTTCATATGTTTGTTTCATCTAAAAGCTAATCATTGTTTTATAGGTTTAATATTCTTCCACTTTTTAAAATTCTGCTCTTATCAAAGGTTTATTTGTATTTGGAGAAATTTTTTTCCCCGTTAAACATGTATCACCTTGTAAAATATAAAATTTGTATTTCTGTTGTTTAAAAGAATAACATTTTGAACCTCGGCACAAATAATGACATTACACACAAATTTTGATTGGTCATTAAATGTGGAACATTTCATCTCTTTCTCATTAGGTATCAGAGACGAAGATTTTCCCGTGCTTCATTTTTACGGAGTGCAATTGGGCCACATTTTGTTAAAGATATTTTTTGTCATGAGCTGCATCCTGTGCTGTGTCCTGGTTCTAGTGTTCCTCTGTTTTATCCTATTCTTCTACTGTTTTAGACCTTATGGTCTAATTGCATCATTTCTTCCAGATTAGGCCTACTGAATCGCATGTCGGATGTTAATAGAGTCCGGGAATACCTCTGAAACAACAGAGGGCATGTGAGACATTTGCAGAAATTGTTGAGAAAAGTTTATAGTATTGAGTGTGATTGGGGTTTAATAACTACCTAATTACTTGAAAAATCTTCAGTCTGATGATTTTTGTCCTGCTAACATAACAAAGCACAGAACTGCAAAACTGAGCTTCTTGTGTCGTGTTCACTAAGGTCACTTGACAGCAATTTGAATTTTGAATGCCATATTTCTTAAATTCAAAGGTGCCAAGCTTTGAGGCATCACCTGACAACGACCGTATCAGTGTTTTTATTTTTTTCAATCATCTGCTGAAAACTGTTTCATAGGTCTTTAATTTCTGTCCGTCATGTTTCACAACGTATGGATGTGAAAAAAATTGAATGTAAGTACATATCCTTGACTTATGTACACTTTATCCAAACTGTGAAGCACTTTGTGTTTTCAAAAGTGCCATCCAAAGATCTTGCTGCTGTTCCATTTTCTGTATCAAATGTACAGAGACACGCTGCTTCTGTGAAATGTAATCCATACCAGGAGTCTCAATAAAGGTTAGCTGCCTGATTTTTGGTTGAAAATGTGTTTTTATTTATGGTTTTTAACTCATTGGAAAATGCTAAACTATAATAACTGCTCGGTACACCTGTTTTGGGCACTTTCTCTCATTCTTCTCAGAACCTCTCAAGTTTGACGGGGAGTGCTGGTGCACAGCCGTTTTCAGATCAGTCGAGTTAGTCTGGGCCCTGACTGGACCACTTAAGGGCGCTCACAGAGTGGGCCCAAAGCCCCTCCTTTGTCTCTCTTTACCCAGCTAAATCAGCAAACACCTGGTCAGGAGCAGGTTTTAAATTGTGGTTTAAAAATGGCTGAAGCACCATGTAATTAAATGATTAAAATTCTCTGCTGTCGCAATGTCGTTCTTTAGTAAAACCACGATATAAAGCACAAAATGTGCATTGCATAGTTGCATGAAATAATGTGGTGATGGAGAAAATCTATACATGTTCTTATACTTGATTCTAATCTAAATCAGTATCTGCTGACAAAGTAAAGCCCTAAATCACCACATTAATGTTTTTCTGTCCCAGTATATTTTGCGTTTTACTGTTACGTTTGTTTTATTCATTTCAGATTTTTATCATCATCTAACTGTGAGTCTGATTGGCGCAGGCAGTACTCGGAGAGCATTTTGGTCAGAAGTCACATGACCTTGATATTTGAGCATACATGGCGCCTGCAGCAGAGAGCCTGGTTTAACAGATAAAGTTGATAACCACCTTAATGATGCTGGTTATTTCACACTGGGGTCTGAGGTTGCATCAAGCTAGCTTAAAGCACAGGAAGCTGTAATCTAGCCATCAAGTGTCTGTATTTTGAAGCCTAGTTTCTTTACATACATGACATAACAGTAAAAAAGATGGATGAAGTTACATGATTCATTCATTCAAGTCATACTTTGAAGCCTTGAGATGAGCATTTATGCTGACACGGTCTTGGTTTCTTAAAAAAAAGAAGTTACCCCATGTCTGATATTGGGGTTGTTTCCAGGACTCCTTTTTTAATAAGGTGGCACACTGGGGACTAAAGAAACGTAGCTTTGTTTTCACCTGTTCTTTTGTAGTGAATATCTTCATTTAAACCAGGGATGTCAAACTTAATGTCATAGGCCACATGCAACCCACTTCGACCAGTGAAAGGGAGGTGGGCTGCTGCCACCACACAGTCCACTTCGCACACGCCCCTGACTGATATGCAGTAGGTAATGAGTTTAAAAAACGTGCATCTCGTGGATGCAAGAAAATCATATCGTTTGTCCTGTATGCACAGAAACGGTTAATTTTCAGTCGGAGGGTGACGACTTGTTTTGCCGTTGGCTCTCTCTGTATCCTCCGCACACGTGAGCGTGGGGCGGAAGACGGAGGAGCCTCCCTGTCGGCCTTCAGGAGGGGCTGAAGGTGACTCTCCGCTCGGCTGGGATGTGGAGGGAGCTGCTGGGATATCTTTTCTGATCCTGTTCTGGGGAACAGTCACGCACCGCTGCGGGAGGGGGCTTTAGGCATTAAGCAGGGGGGGGGAAAGAAAAGCCCACACCCAGCAGCGTCTGCGTGTCGTCTTCTTCTCCACAGAGGACACAGCAGCCACCAGAAAAGAGAGGGCATCGCTCGCTGCGTCTGGCTCGGCTCCGGTGGTGGGTGTGCATGCATGTGTTCTGCACCGTATGGGCGGAAAAAACGCCCAAGATCCACAGGGAGCATCTTTCCGCTCGGTAAAGCGGCGCAGACGGAGACGGATCGCCGGGAGAGTACTGAGGGGGCTGTGGACGACAGCAGGATGGTGGGTACTGAAATAAGGATCGTAGTCATGTCTGTTAATGATTAACTTGAGCTCAGCTCTGCACCAAAGGACAGATTCATGCGTGTAAATCCGACTTTTTTACGCGCAGGTGCAGCAGCATTGGCGCATAATGGATAAAAAGGTCGCGATGAGCCGCATTAAGAGTGTGTTTGTTGTATTTGTTGCATTTGAAATCACACACAGTAATATCGTGTCCTTCCTGATCGCGTGATGGTTTGTTTTCCTTAAGACTGTGCAGGAATTCAACACCCTCGTAGCGCTGTACCGGGAGCAGGTCATCTCCGTCGGCGAGATCTCCGCCGACTGTCCTTCTCTGCGGGCTCAGATGCACCACACACGGTCCAAAGGATGCTCCATGGCCCGGGCTGCGCACCAGGACCTCGCCGTCATCTCTGTTTCGGGGTTAGACACGAGTTTGAATGATAATATTTTTTTAAGAAGAAACTGTGGCTCCCTCATTTATTGAATTTATTTTGTCTTTTTTTTTTTTAAACGTTTATGAGCTAAAGTTTATTCAGGTAGAACAGGTGAGCATCACAGAGTGTATTTTAAGTTAAATCAGTAAAGCAACAATTTTGAAAAAGGAGTCAGTGATAGATTTTATCCACAGTTAGTCACACATATACACATATTTTATTTTATTAAGTGAAGGTTAAATATGCTAGATACTAGGTGTTCCCAATCAGGGATACATACAAGCGGGATACTAATCAATCAGTTATCTAAACAACTACAACTGATGAATTAGCTTTGAGCAGAAAAGGTAACAGTTAATGCAAAATAAGACTTAGAATATAGACAAAATAAATTAATTTGTGACTGTAATAGAAAAGTAATGATCAAAATAAAAGGTAGGAATAAAAGGTTGAAAAAGAACGATTAGAAAAATATTACATGCATTAAACAGTTTAATATAAACTTAACAGAAAAACGTGGCTAAATTATGAATGAAAAGTTATAGATTATTGTTGATTTGAGACCACAAAAAATGAAAAAAAAACAACAAAAAAATGGTTTAAATACAGTAAAAATATAAGTAGAACTTATTTAGCTAAAAGTTTGTCTAGCAGTTTAATTGTTACGTATTGGTGTGGAATAACAGATGAAACTATTGACTGCGAGTGTCTGATTCTCCTCTCCTTAATGCTGCAGTCCAGAGGACGGGGAGATCCATCCCGAGATCTGTCGGCTCTTCATCCAGCTGCAGTGCTGCCTGGAGATGTTCATAACGGAGATGCTCAAGTCGATGTGCCTGCTGGGGGTGCTGCAGCTACACAGAAAAAGTACAGTTACAGTAGTGAACACACGGTGTGATGATGCTGAATTGCTGAGTAAAGATAAAAAATAAAAACCGCCTGTGGCCAGGTGTTTGAGTGTAGTATTTAAAAGCCAAGTGTAGTATTTAAAAGCTTTAAAAATCAAGTGTTACTCCCAACTGATTTCATTTTGCTTTCAGATAACAAGAATATTATTATTGTTGTTTTAACCACCTTCCAAGTGCAATATGCTGCTACCATGGATATTATGTTTTGGTTTGTTTGGGCTGTGTTTGTATAGTCGGAGTAATTGGATATATATGCCCAATAACGCACAGTACAGATGTTTGATGCAGCTTGATGAGATGCAGACTTTACAACCTGAAATCCCCAAAAGACCTGAGTGGATGTTTGTGGTTCAACTTATAAATATTTCTGACGTATATGGAGAAAAAAGTTCCGTGTTTTCCAGGCAGTTGTGCAGCATGTCTTGCATTTTGTGCTAATGGCTCAGTCACACTTGGAGTAAAAGTAGAACACTCCTTGTGACTAGTATATCACCAGGTGGTTGCTTGGTGATTGCAGTGATTATTCTTCACTTTCATCAACCAGTTGCAAGTCGTTGCAGTAACCAATTGCTAGTTCAAAGGTGACAAATTCATCTTCTGGGGGAACACATTTGTGTACAGGTCGCCTCATGGTAGCTGCTGTCTCCAACCAATCTCACTCCGATTTGTGAATGATCACCGTGTAACAGCACTTTGACCAGACCCTTTGTCACTGTGCAGTTAAGTTGCCATCCTGCAGCAACTACATCACTACTTGTACACTACAGTGAATTTCTGCACCAGATACAGTGGCTTGCAAAAGTATTCGGCCCCCTTGAACTCTCCCACATTTTGTCACATTACAGCCACAAACATGAATCAATTTTACTGGAATTCCACGTGAAAGACCAACACAAAGTGGTGTACATGTGAGAAGTGGAACGAAAATTATACATGATTCCAAACATGGTGACTCTGGACGAGCTGCAGAGATCTACAGCTCAGGTGGGGGAATCTGTCCATAGGACAACTATTAG
>NW_005187417.1:2309554-2312894 GCF_000239375.1 Pundamilia nyererei
TGAAAATATTGTCGGGCATAAACTGGTCCGTGGCGCAAAAAAGGTTGGGGACCGCTGTTCTAGAAGCAAGGCCGGTGTCCCTCTGAAAATCTTCCACTCCTTTGTTTGTTACAGTCAGCTTTATAGAAGCGACCCCATCATAAAACCCCCATGGTGTGCTGCAAACAAAAAGTTTGTGTGTGTATGCACCAGTACCTGAGTGAGTGTGCATGTAAGTGTGGGTGCGTCATAACAGTCAAAGCACTGTGTGTGTGTGTCTCTGTATAAGTGACTTCCTGGGGGTCATAAAAGTAATCTCCTCACCCAAGCTACACCAAATTCCTCTAGACAACATACAAAACACAGTTAACATATTACAAACACTGAGACTCCCACTCTGCATCCACTGGGCCATTGGCCTCTTATTGTCTTACATTTACAGATAAGCATGTGGAGAGTCTCCTGCAAACCTGCTTCTAAGTTATAACAATTATGAGTTTTTATTAAAGGTATCAGCATCAGCAATCCCCAACTGCAGCTTCCTGTCTCCTTTTATGACAGCAGACCCCCAGTGTCAATAAATTCCTTTCCCTCTAAACAATTACACACACTTGCAAGCCTACAGCTAAGCCAAACTGAAACACAGACAAATCCTTCCCTATTCCTCTGATCTAAGCAAATAAAACATTATATTGTAATAATTATTTTCTTGTACTCACAAATCCCTCTTTTGATCTGCCCCATGGCAGATCGACAATACACTATAGTCACTTCTCCCCTGTAATATTCAACATTTTCCCAAGAACACACTGTAATAGCATAATCAACAACCCTTTTGTCCTGTCTAGGTGGAGGTTAACCTTGAGTAGTGGTCAAGTCAGTCAAGTCTTGTGAGCTTTTGTCAGCTTTTACCAGTCAGTCAGTTTTGGGTTTTTTGTTGTTGTTTTTTTCACTCATTCATTCATCCATTCTTTCTTTCTTTGCTGATAGTGGAATCAATTGTCGCATTTCGTTTCCACCCTCAGCAAAATGACGTCATTTCAAAAGAAAAAGAAGAATTTAGACTGGATTACCTCGTTGAATCCTTTTTGGACAGGGACTCATTTTCTAATTGTCCCAAATAAGTGACTTTCTTCCGAGCCCATTGTAATTTTGGAGAAACTCACTTGCAACGGTTTTCTTGACGTGTCGTATAGAGCTTTTAATTCCCATCGTGCAGATCTGCTTAAAGAAAAGAAATTCCCAAACAAAACTCTCAAACAAAACTCCCAGTGCACTGTTCAAAAACCAAAAAAATAAAAATAAAAATACAGAAGCCCGGTCTTAGGACTTGTCTCAGAATATTCTTCCTCTATTAGGTGAAAACACACCAAATCTAAAACTTGGTGAAAAAGAAAAATACCTCAGCCAATTAAATCCCCAAAACTTTCATCAACCAACCAATGATCAGATTGAAATGATCAGTTTCTTCCTTTGTCCCCAGGTGTGTGCCACGGTAAAACCTTCCCCATACATCAGAAACAAAAAACAAAACAACATTATGTTGTAATAATTATGTTCTTGTACTCACACTAACTATCACATTATGTTCTGTTTTTCCCACTGTATAGAAGGAAAATATAAACTTCTGACATTTTTAGGATTTACAGCTTCAGAATTTGGGTTTCTCCATTATTGAACTAATTAAAATATTATTAAGTAAATTATTAAAATACAAAACTTTTATGCAGTTCATTTACATTTAGTCAGGAATTCAGATTGACCTACTGTACTAGACCCTCATCTAGGAATAATTTCTTGTGATCTGCAATTCATTTCTAGTTCACTTGGTAATGAGTTCAAACTGCATTTGTCCAAAAGTGCTGTTTTCGGCTTAAAACACATTTAAATACATATAAATATTAAAGCATTTGCTGAATACTTGTTTTGTTTGCTTATAGTTATTAAAACTAATTATGCTGAACATCAGTTGATAGCTAAGGGCACAATGCAATAAAATATATCATGTGCTATTTTTATATGCACAGTTTTCCCCAGCTCACTGGGGCTTTAGGGGTGACTGCACAGGTTTTGTCCAAATGCAGTAAATGTTCCTGTTACTTCTAAAAACTGTTTGGCTTAATGAAAAACGAATTAAAACTCTAAAAGTTCATTTACTGCAAAACTGGTGATTTTATTTTGGATCTGCCTGAAACCTCACTGTTGGCCACCTGAAATTCTTATATGCAGGAAAACTCCTGATATATTTAAATGTTATATATAAATTGCTGTATAAACGTCACAACTTTCCCATTTGAGATTGCAGTGGAGCTGTCATTTTGTATTGAAACAGTAGGGGGAAGCAGAGTGCTGTATTCACGTTCATTACATTTTAAAAACATAATTAAAAAAATGTTAAAAGGAAGAAATAATTTTTGTCAAATGTTAAAACTAAAGTATTTAATTTTCTTGAAATCATGAATTGCATTCCAGATGTAAGTGTTTTATAGTGTGTGAGATTTCTTTGTCAATCATGCTTGAGTGCTGCTGTATTTGTGCGGTTCTGAAGGAACAGACTCGGAGCCAAGGGTGGATTTCAGGCTGGACGAGAGCTCAGATGTTCCCATCCTGGAGGACCGATCCTCTTCTCCCATCGACTTTCCTCAGGAGCAGTGGCTGGTGGGAAATGATATTGAAAACATAGAGAGGTACACGCACTGCACTTGCTTTTAAATTTATATTCTGAAAATGTTTTACCAGTATAAACTCTGTTTTTGTCCAGGATTATCTAAACTACTCATAAAACACTGCTGGTTCTTTGTGTGCAGAGATATGCGAGAGATGCGAAATCTACTCAGCAAACTCAGGGAGACGATGCCCTTGCCACTGAAAAATCAAGGTATGTAATATTTGTTATAGGTAAAATATATGTAAGAGAGTTGATAAAGAAGAATGGAAATCAGAAAAGTCCTTAAAACGTTTCTCCAGAAGGCATTTGGTTTGTTTATGTGGGCAGCTGAAAATTTCAGAAGGTGGAGATTTTGGAACAGGGTCGCTTCTTATTTTGGTCGGCACCCTCTCAGTCCATGGTGATATAAAACTGGCTTCACTGTGGACAGTGACTCTGGTGTTCTAGCAAATTCCAGTTCATGATAGGTTTGAGCCTTGTTGGTTCCTGGGTTTTTTAAAAGTCATCAATGGTTAGATTTTCTAAAGCCTCCAATTAGAGTCCAGAGTAGGTGAAGAAGCCTAGTTCCCCCTCAGACCATTGGAATTACAATATAAAAAAAGTTTATTATGAATTGTGTTATTACTGGGGTCCAACATGTTGTCTACCAAAGCTTAAAAGTGAGACATCTTTGATTTTTGTGTTTGTTTGTTT
>NW_005187417.1:2313358-2316111 GCF_000239375.1 Pundamilia nyererei
ATGGTTTTGTAATGGCTTTGGTGGTGTTTTCAGCAAGGGTGGGTCAAATGTTCCATTGACAAACACTTTAAAGCTGCCATAACGGTTACTCAAGATGGATGTTGGTTCCTAGTTGTTTAGAAATGGTTCCAGATACCTGGGAACTTGAATGTGACATCACTCCCACCTAGCACCTACAACTGGTAGTTCCTCTGGTAACTTGCAGAATGAGAGCAAACAGGAGTTGTTTTTGGTCTTACCAAGGCAAAAGCCATTCAGGTATCACTAGCAATACAGCATAATACTTGTGGTTTTGCACTACTGCAGTAAAATCATGGATAAAGCCTGGTCAGTGCTCTCTGAATGGCTTATTTAGGGAGCCACAAATACACAACAGTGGCAGTACAGATCAAAGGTTTTCTTTTCTTGCAGGGCAACTCAGGGTTGCCGGTGTTGCTTCGACTTTCCAAGTGGGAAATGCGAGTTGGTGTTCTAGATTCAAATTCCAACTGGCAACTTGGAAATTCTGATTTCTGACTTATTCAGAAACGTAGAACAAGAGACTTTGCCAATTTGTTTAAGTCTACACTTCTCTTTCTTAGATATTCATTGAATTCCTTGGACATTCCCAATCAATACTCTCTTGACTGAGTATTGGTCAATCAAGTGAGTGCTGTCCTTTTTTATGCTGGCAAAGAGAATCTACCAGTTGTAGTTGGTCATGATCACTGACTGACTGATTGCGGTGTCCTACGACAACAGCTTCCGGACACCTATAATGCCGTGCTGAGATGCATTCCCAGGTGATTTAACCACCATTCAAACACTGACCCATGTGACCTTACCAACATGATGGGAGGGTTGGGCACCAACTCACAAATCTCCTGACAATATGCAAACATGCCCTGCCATGTCTGTGTATGTTGGAGCGACCTCCAAGGTGGCAGTCGGACTAGAGTTTGAAGTTGGAATTTTTGAGTTCCCAGTTTACTTTTTCAACTGGAATGCCACCTGTCAATTCAGATAGCCCCACCAACCCCAACATAGCAATTCAAGCTGGTGCAGTGCATGTAAACAGTAGTAAAACTGTAAAAATTGTAGTCTGTCACTGTCTTGTATTTATGATTTGCCACGTGGAGAGCATTGACCAGGCAAAACCAAATCCCATTTTTTCTTTTTTGTGATGTAACTCCCAAGTTCTGATATTTAGGAGGTGACCTCTGACGGTGGACTTTCTCTGGCTGTGATGGAAACAAGATAACATGTTTGTTTATTGCAGATGACAGCAGCTTGTTGAATCTGACTCCTCACCCACTGATAAGGCAGAGGAAGAGACGCTTCCCTGGACTCTGCTGCATGGTGTCCGGCTAAGAGTGTGACAGAAAAGGACTTTCATTTTAATTTGTTTTATTCAATAATGTATATTTATTTAGAGGCACTTTAATATTATTTAATCCCATCTTTCATTTTTTTAACCAATATCTGAAATTGTAATCTTGCAGTATCTGTTACCAGGTTCTATTTTTCCTCGTCATCTTGATATTTACTGTTTCAGACTTCTCAGCTCATGTGTTCAGGCAGCTTTGGTGCTTGAAGTTTCAGGATTGATTTTTCAAATGTATCTTATTAAGACCTTATTAATACCTGAGAGCGCGTAGGCTAACTGTTGGTAATATTGCTTTGCCATTCTCAGATTCAGGTTCCATCTTGTTGGGCTTTAAATACAGAGATATTTTTCTGGTGCTATTTATGACATACAGAACCACTGGGTGATGTATTAGAGCACCAGCAGGTCAGCCCAAAACAAAGGGCCCACCGTCAGCCACACCCTGCTCCGTTTAGATTTTTTTCTAACAACCTGAAAGTGTGCACTTAAAAATAAACAGAAAGGAAATCCAGCAACAGCCACTATCAGATGCTAACAAGGTAAAACACAAAGATGAAATAATGTTAGCTTCAGTTCACCAGTCTCTTCTCTGCTCACTCTGTTCCTGTTTCACCAACACCGCACAGAGCAGATGCACATGGTGAAACAGAGAGCAGAGGAGAAACCAGAAACAACATGTCCTAAATTAAGTAAATGTCATGAATAATTTTTTTTTTTATTTGGTTCATTAGAGCACTTAATACTGCACTTTGGCCAGTATTCACCTTGTGCTGCCATCAGAGTATTGGCAAATTAATAACTTTGACCAATAGCAGTTGGTAAAGATTGTTGCATAGAATCAATTTACACTTGCTAAATAGCGAGTACGTTATTTTTCAGGTCTTAAATTATAGCATGATGTCATGCTGAAAGACTTTAAAACAGTTTCATGCTGTAAAATTATTTTTATAATTAGTGTTGTAGAATTAAAGAAGTATTTTCCTGGGGGAAAAGGACACAATTGAAAATTTAGCTATCTACTATAAGCCCAAAATTTGGAAATTGTTTTAACCCCCTTTTTATTTTTGCAATAATGTGGAAACCATTAAATGTAACACAGGATATGAACCCTTATCACCCAGATGAAAGTCCCTTAATTGACCTAGCTGGCTAAAAGTGCACTACTTCTCCTAAAAAAGACCCATGATTAGCCAAAGTCATCAATGGTTAGATTTTCTAAAGCCTTCAATTAGAGTCCAGAGTAGGTGAAGAAGCCTAGTTCCCCCTCAGACCATTGGAATTACAATATAAAGAAAGTTTATTATGAATTGTGTTATTACTGGGGTCCAACATGTTGTCTACCAAAGCTTAAAAGTGAGACATCTTTGATTTTTGTGTTTGTTTGTTT
>NW_005187417.1:2316552-2330653 GCF_000239375.1 Pundamilia nyererei
ATGGTTTTGTAATGGCTTTGGTGGTGTTTTCAGCAAGGGTGGGTCAAATGTTCCATTGACAAACACTTTAAAGCTGCCATAACGGTTACTCAAGACCCCTGGAAGATGAATACTAACCATTTTCCTGACTTTACCACTGTTTTCAGTTTTACAGTTCCATTAATATCAAGAAAAGTCCAAATCAAACATATTAAAATGTACAAACTATTTAAATAGGAAGGATGCAACAAGAAACGTAATGTCTGGAAGTGTGTCCAGGGGATAAAGCCAGTTGATGTCCATGAACGTTTCTGTAGTCCCATTCTCTGGCAAAGTCACTATTACCCTATAGTAACACTGTCACATTAGAATAAAGTGTTACTCTAGTTTTAAGAAAATCCATCCATCTATTTTCCAACACTTATCTGTGTTTGGGGCACATGAGCAGCGGTCTAAGAAGAGATGCTCAGACTTCCGTCCCCCCAGCTACTTCCTTCAGCTTTTCTGAGGGGACACAGATTCATTCCCAAGCTGGAAGAGACATCTCTCCAGCATGTTGTCAGTATTGCCCTGGGCATAGGGTAGGGACATAAATCAGCTAGGAAATAAACAGCTTTGCTTTCAAAGTAAAGAAATGCATCATAAAATAAAAAATTAAAAGTAAATCATTTTGTCATTTTGCCCTTCATCCTAGTAAAACAACAAGAGTACTGAATCCAGTTTTGTGTAAGAATGATGTCTTTTAATATCTTGAAAAAATATCAAACTTCCTTTCATAATATTATAGTTATAGTTATTTTCCTAGCTGTTGCACTAAACTAAGCTAAGCTGTCAAGGATGTATTTCATTGAGTAATCTGGGATGTTATGCACACTGAAGCCTCTAGGGGACACTAGCATTATCAGTCTAAAAAAATAGTTTTGACGGGAAGAAAATATTAAAAAAGCCGCACACACAAACACGCAGACAAAATCCATATGAAGCATTCTACCAGAGCCATTTTCCTCGCTGAATGTAACGGTCACCTGTGTTGTAAATTAGTGTTTGTGCTATTTATTACTTTAATGTAACATTGGTGGTGTTTCAATTGAGGAATGCGACGTTTTATTTTTGTCAGGCATGTGTTTGACTTGTGTGTAGTTACCGTGTCCTGCAATGTAGAGAAACACAGCTAAACTTATGTACAGCCAATAGGACATTTTATAATATTAATAAAGTTTTATATACAAGATGTTTTTTGTTTAATTTCTAACCTAAAATGTTTTAATATTTTGGGCAGCAGACCAATTTGCTTTCTTTCTATGAATGAAACGATGAGGTGGTAAGTATGACTCCGTGTTCTTAGATTACCTACAAAGCTGAAATCCAGATGTGCTTAGCTTAGTTTGACATAAAGAAACTTGCTAATGCAAGAAAATCCATGTGTCTAGATGATTAAACATAATTGGAGCTCAAATGCTCGTCAGTGAGCCAATTATCAATTTTTTATCAATTTACTACACCAGTAAAAATCTCCTTCTGAACCACCTCCAACAGTGCGAGAGAACAGGGTAAATGGTCTTCAGCCAGGAGCCACCTCTCCCTGCTGGTTCACTCCCTACCGTTCATTTCCTGGACTAAGATCATTGTCCCACAACTTATCATTCCTCTGCAGCCAGAGCCAAAAGCTCCCCTGCTCTGCCTCCTACATAATACCTTGGATAGCTCTTCTCCTACTCTTGCCACCCATGACTCCAAGAGATTTCAGGAAATTCTATGTGGATCTTCCAATGAAACGTCTCTATCCATCTTCCAATGGGAAGATCAATGCTCTCCACTCTGCTTGTTAGCTTGCTGCCAGGAGCTCTTTTCTCTCAAAAGCTGCCTCTTACAGAAACTCAGCTGTACTACGGACCAGAGCATGATGTCTGGATGCAGTGATGTTATGTTGATCTCTCTGGGGAACTTCAACTGCCTGCCAAGGGCTGCTGTAATTTACCAATTACCTCCTAATGACAGAAGGGACCTCAAATGAATGGGACAGCTTGGCACTTTACTTCCCTGTCGGACAAACTTGATCAGCTGCTGGGATGTGATTGGCTGGCCATCTTTTCATCTGGTCTGACATTTGGTCTAACAAAGAGAAGGAGAGAGAACCTACCCAATATAGGTGTCTTTAGACTGTGGGAGAAAATCAAAGTACCCAGAAGAAACCCACATTGGCAAAAGGAGCACATGCAAACTCCATGAATTAAACTTCTCCAATTATACAGCTGAAAACAACGTACAGTATAAAGTTCTGATGTTGCATTTTAGTTTCTCTTATAGTGTTGCACAAGAACTATGTTTGGTGCCAGATTGTGAAAACACTTGGACAACTAAAGAAAGTGTGGGAAGACAATAAGCGTACTCCCCCCTTCGCTATCTATATCTGTTGAGTGTCAAGCACTGAACATCTGGTTTATGTCTGAGCAGCTGGGAAATTCCAGAGCTTTTTACTTCCCGTAACAAGGAGGACTTTATGTGCACTGATTGTTGTGGGGTTTGTTTTTTTTTTTGGTAGTTTAAAGTTTTTGGGCTCTGATTGGTCAAAGTAAGTCCAAATATCAAGCAGGTTTCCAAGAGAAATAACAGTGGGAGGTTTATGATTATTATTATTCCTGCTTTCAGGACCCTCAGAGTCACATTCAGCTCTGCCTGCAGTGCAGAGAGCGTTTACTCCACTTACACTTAACGTTAACATTCAGCCAAACAGGTTAAGTACAGAATTACACTTGCTGAACAGGACATCACTGGCATCACTGGTGAGTCTGATTTTTTTCATGTTTTTGAAGAAATGCATTTTTTTTTTTTTTTAAAGGGAAAATACATTTTGCTGAAAGCTTGCAATTCACCAGTTCACACCTGGTTGCTTTGTTCTTTTATTTCTTTATAGTTTTCACTTACTTTAGTCTTATGTTATATTCATATAATGTGTAAACCACTGTGTGTTAAATATGATAAAGCATGCATTTTCCTACAAGAAAAAAGCTTCTCGCTTGCATTAAAAAGGAATTTTGTCCAATTGCAAAACACCACTTATGATATTTACCTGAATGAATAAAAGGAGATTGGGGACTTTCAATAATGAGCTGGGATATACATCATCTTCAGTGGAGGTGAAACCACTTTGAGTTCCCATGATGGCTCCCTCCAGCAGCTTGGCCCTGCTGCTGCTCCTCAGCTGCCTATCAACCGGTCTGGGCTGTTTCTGCGACCGATACTCCTGGAGCTCCTGGTCTGCCTGCTCCAGCACCTGCAACCATGGCACACAGAGCAGAGCGAGGTGAGACACACACAGAGCACAGACGGTGAAACCAATATAGACGCAAGCGATAGGTGAGAAAAGTGTATGATGCTGAGAAGAAACACAGGTGAGATGCAGCATAGATATCACAAACAGGTGGGACACTCTACAGAGTGCACATGTAATGCCTATTTAATCAAAACAGATAAAATGGCATGCAGAAGTGTCCTTTTTAGGATTTCTTTCAGAAGTTTTGCTTTTTCTTTTGTTTGCTGTTAAAGCCAAAGTAATTGTGCAACACTGTAAATCAAAAATGAATCCCTTTCCTCTCCCATTTTCAACTGCTGTAGAGAAATGCACATGATGCCAGCAGATGCTGCATGTAAAAGGATTTCATGCTTTTTTGACAGGCAGTTTCGGCATGACGAATATTTCTGGAAGAGCAGCTGCTTTCAGTTATGTCAGCAATACGACAGCAGAGCTTGCAACCAGCACGCCTGTCCAATCAACTGCCTGCTCACTGATTTTGGGCCGTGGTCCGACTGCTCGCCCTGTGCCAAGAAACAGGCAAGGAACTCGCAGTCACGGTGTAAAACAGTGACTCTCATCTTAACTCTACATTTTCTCCACACATTTCTAAACGGCCACATTATTGTCCTTGGATTAAATGGACAAAAAAAATGAACGACCAAAATAAGACGGTGTTTTTGAAAGCTCTGAAAAATACAAATAAAGGGTTTTATTTTTAAGAAAAAGCCTTTCATCTAAGAAAATATTAGGTCTACATAAGATTGAGTAACATAGATGAACATTTTTACCAAATAATAAACATAAAAAGAGTTGAATATATATAAAATAGATTTGATCAGCATTTGGGTCATACTGAGGGCTTTAGGTAACCAAATAGTTGGTTACTGGCTAAAGGGTGACTCCATATAATATCAAATATAATATTTATCCATCTGTTACTGTTACAGTATGTAGAGCTATCACTGCTTGTAATAATCATGATCATTGTCATAAAAATATACCTCTATTTGTAATGGCATACTAAGGAGGAGTAATGCTATATAAATGATGAAATGAGCACTTGCCAATGCCTTACTAAGACCTTGATATTGTTTAATAGTGTGATATTTTTATAAAGTGCTGATTTGAGATTGGAGGAACAAATTAGTTTATAATGGAGGAAACTTAAAATCTAATATAATATAAACAGAATGATCACCGGTCTCATTCTCGTGTCACTGGCACAGTTTCGGACCCGGTCTGTCGAGAGGCCGGCTCAGTTCGGTGGATCCGACTGCAGCCCCGAGCTGACAGAGGAGAGGCAATGCTATCCATCCACAGAGTGCAGGATAGAGTCTGTCAACTGCAGGGACAACTTCAAGTGTGATAACGGTTAGTGGTATATTAACATAAATGATATCTACATAATTGCTTCACAGTAAAAGAAATAGCTTCACATTCTTCCTGCAGGGCGCTGCATTAACTCGACACTGACGTGCAACAGACAGAACGACTGCGGGGATAACTCCGATGAGAGGGACTGTGGCGAGTTCACTGTTGTGTGTCCTGTAGAGAAGAGAGTGGCTCCAGGGTCTGACCTGGTGGGGAACGGGTAAGCTAAAGGTCAAAAGGTCACAGCTGAGATCCTGACTCATGTCAGTCCTCTTGCATTCCTCCCTCCTGTGTTCATATATTATGTTCGTCCTCCTCAGTGGTCCAGTCATATTTCTACTT
The DNA here is from genome assembly GCF_000239375.1 of Pundamilia nyererei. Classification (NCBI taxonomy): domain Eukaryota; kingdom Metazoa; phylum Chordata; class Actinopteri; order Cichliformes; family Cichlidae; genus Pundamilia; species Pundamilia nyererei. Next base: position 2,321,540 of record NW_005187417.1, read on the forward strand.
GTAAACAGATAATCACCGTTTTGTTTTGTTTGAGGCTGATATCAAGCTTTGAAAGCAATTCAAATAGGAAAACAAAGCATCTGACGACTTGAAATTTTTGGTTTGTGCATAAATATAGAAGCATAATATTTTAAAAATATCACAGATAAAAAAATCCTTGAAAATTAAATGTTTAAATCTTCACGATAATAGTGAATATCATAAAAACATTTATAAACACAAAACTCTGACATAAAAATGCAGAAAATGCTTTCAGTACTTTTTATTACACTTTATTCCAGTTTATTTATTCAGAAATTTCAATATAAGCCAATAATGACATCGGCCTGTGGATGTACTTTTAGACTTTAAAATTGACTTTTTTCTTACAAGCGAATGAGATTTGACTTTCCCCCGATTTGTGTTCGTGAAGGTTTGATGTTCTCGCCCAGGAACCGAGGGGAGCAGTGCTGGACAACATGTTCATGGGAGGAACCTGCGTCATTGAGAGGCCTCCAAGCACATTACTCTACCACCGAGTTCCTTACAACTTTAAAACTTTGAAGATCAAGGTAGGTCTTGGTATTGGAGTCTTGCATTCATATGGAGCTGTTGTCACTTCCAGGTAAATAATCAGCAGTGACAGTCTTTACAAAGTCGTTTTACTTGTGTCACTAAAGTGGTTGCAATAGAGTTAAATCCTACCCAACTGGCACTTAATGCAAACCAGCAGCAGCCTGATCAAGCTAACACATGCACTGCCAGGTGCATCGAGCAGCCACCTTAAGACATTAACAGTATTTTCAATGTAATCTTTAAAAAGTGGAAAAGCTGAAGTGTTCCCAGCAACTTCCACACTTGTTAGCACCTAAGGAAGCTCACATTGAGTTGTACACAACACTGCTTGACATACGTTTATATAAACTGCTTGTGCAGCACAATGTCATGATGTGACGAACGACCATTGAGCAGCAAGGCTACAATCACTGCAGCAGACACACGAGTTAATGGAGCCTGTTCTTTTATTTTTATTGATCAAAGCTTGACTTTACTAAGCTTAACCCGGCAGTTCTGTGGAGCATTAGTGATGTATACCAGCAGCCCTGTCTAGGTAATTGGTAGCCCTTTATACCGTGCTGCTGATGAGCCACACTTTTCTCAAAACATTCAGGGGTTTTTCCACATTCCAAAAAGGAAGATAAGCCACACAACCATTTGTGCACATTTATAATTAAAGCTTTCAAACAAAAGTATCCATAATAAGTACATTTGTGTTAAAACCCAATAACCCTAGAAATCCCAAATGACACCTAAAACCCCCAAGCGACTCTCCAACCAAACTTCCCACTTGAGTTCTACCAGAACCTTTAAATAGTGTTCAGACCCCCGGGGACACATTTGCTCAAACACATTGTAGAAGGCAAAAGAGAGAACAGGCGCGTGATCGCTACACCACAAATCCACTTACACTAAGATCTATATTCATAATAACTGCGCAAATGCATTACCCGCACTTTTCTAAACTACATAATAATCAACTACATTTGTGACAAGTACTGTCTCTTTAACTTACAGTATCTGTCCACCGTACGCCAAGTAGCCACTCGAGTGCAGAATCACACAAATCATTAAAATGTTCAATAAATAATCAGTATATATTTAAGATCTCTAATGTGTACGTATGTTTCTTGATGTGCGAATGGTTTCCTAAAGTGCAGAGTGCTAACTAAAATGCAAATTTCCCCGAAAAGGCATCTGCTAATCTCTAAAATAAAAATCTAAATTATTCTAGACAAATAACGAAACGCCTCTTTATTACATGTGGACATTAGAAATGATGTACAGTATTTTGTATTGGTACTTATTAAAAAGCACTTTTTGTTTAAACACTGTGTGAAACATTCAATCAAACCACTGCTGTGCTCAGCCCAACAAAACATAACAAAATGTGTTTTAAATGGAAAGGATGGTGCATTGAACGCCCTGCTATGTTACCCAAGAGTTGAACCGGTGCGCCGCCTGTTTTATATGGCAGGGTTTGAAAAGTCCCAGGTAACAGATGTAGTTGTGGTTGTTTAGGTTGGAGAGCCAGAGGACTTCAACACTGAGCCTCAGCCGCTGCACGCCGAGTCCATCGATTTGAAGACCTCCCAAACGACGCCTGGCAGCAGCACGCAATCTCAAGGCTTGTTTTTCTTCCCGATCTTTTTCTTCAGTGCATCGTCTAAGTCGCACTCCGATTCTAAAAGCGAAGCTTTTGAAGCTTCAAAGAAGAAGGTGAGTCCAGAAAACTGTGGGATGCACTCACAAGTTTGACATGATGTAGTTTTGAGAAACCCAGATTCACATTATGCTTTCCCTCATTTTATAATCATAGATGTAATGTTAGAAGGAGAAAGAAAAGAAAAGGAAAGAAAAGAAAAGAAAAGACACGATGTTTACATTGTATAAAAAATGACCGCACTAGTAGGATCTGAAACACAGTCCCCACAAAGATAAATAGGTCAACATGTGTGCAGGAACACATATTTCTTTTTTATCTGTATTTTTCCCCTTATGATCTTCTTATTTATTTCTTGGATGTTCTTCTGTAGGACTCCAAGTTTATCAGAGTGAACCAAGTCCTTCCTGTGTCAACATTCAAGATTCGGGACCCGGGGGACCTCGTCCTGTCACAGCCCTTCTTACAGTTCCTCCACGCCCTTCCTCTCGACTACAACTACGCACTCTACAGGGAAATCTTTCAGCGCTTCGGGACACACTACTACAGCTCAGGGACATTGGGAGGCCACTATGATCTGCTGTACCAGTACAGCAGAGAGGAGCTCAAGAGTTCAGGTACAACAGCACAGCCTGGTGGAAAAAATGGAAAATGCAGCACTGGGCACATACAGTAAACTGAAAAATTAATTAAACACTAAAAACTGGAAAGAAAAAAAATGAAGGAAACACTCAAATACCACAGTACAACACAAAGTCAGTTAAGCTTCAGGGATATCAGATCTGTCCAATTAGAAAGCATAAAGCACTGTGAGGGCATTTCACCGGCTTCAGTGCAAATGAAATTAACAGCAAGTGCACTAGAGGAGCAACAATGAGACATGACATGTCACACAGCCAGAGTTTGACACAATGACTTCCACGTGGTTATTTGTGAATTTTTCTGACCAGTCTGTCAGAAACATCCTTCGGTGGCTCCTGTGCTCACAGCCCAGCACCGTGCCTCTTGACTGGCATTTGCCAGAGAACGCCACAAATATTTTCGAGCAAGTCAAATTTTTTTTTGTACATCTGGTTAAACGAGGCTGAGTAACCATTCCTCCAGTTTTACCTCACTTTCATCCTGACCTTTTTCTTTATATTCTCAACATATAGGGGAATGGGAGAAATACGCTTTGACCTGTTCACTCCTCAGAAACAACACGTTGTTGTCTACAACATAAAACACACAACAGCTTGTTTTGATTTCCTGCATTTCTGCATTTCTTGCTCTTTTTCTCTCTGCAGGTGTAACTGAGGAGAGCGCGATAGACTGCCTGGGCCGAGAGACCACCTGGACTATCATCCTCTACACAGAACACAGGCGTGAAAACCGATGCTCTAACAACCGGATGACTCAGAAATATGAAGGTAACAATAATACTATATTTCTGCCTCACTGCCTCAATAGAGAGCATTGATTTAGTTTCTACCGTGTTATCTTCTTCACTCTTTCCTGCACATTTCTTTTGTCCAGGCTCATATGTTCAGGCATCGGAGAGGTCTTTCTCCATGGTGAAAGGAGGTCGAGCTAGAGAGGCAGCAGCTCTGGCCTGGGAGAGGCAGGGCGCCACTCCGGATAAAATATCCTTCAAGAACTGGGCAAAGTCTGTCCTCGAAAACCCTGCTGTCGTCGATTACAAGGTTAACTGTAGTATTCTTTCCTCAAGCATCACAGAAATAACCACCTACAAAAAATCTTGCACTTACATCTGAGTCGGCGTGTCCAGCTGCTTCCTCTCATAGATCTGGTTCATGGAATTCCTTGCGCTTCCACAAAGAGGAGGCACCTGAGGAAGGCCCTGCAGCAGTACATGCAGGAGTTTGATCCCTGCAAGTGCGCTCCCTGTCCCAACAACGCCAGGCCTGTTCTGTCCGGCACAGAGTGCAAGTGCGTTTGCCAGACTGGCACCTATGGAGCCAACTGTGAAATACGGGCTCCTGATTACACTTCAGGTATATCTGGTGCTCACCAGGTCTAGTTATAAAAACACTGTTGCTGTGTGATGTGGAAATACTTTGAATTTAAAGTGTCCTTAGTGAAATAGCATTGATATAACAAGTGGGTTATTTCACAGTGTTCATTAAAGTGAAAGCCTGGGGGAAGGAACTGCCTCTGTGGCGGCTGGTCTTCATAAACAGTGCTCTGTAGCGTTTACCTAAAGGCAGCAGTTTAAACAATTTGGGAAGATCTGCAGACTTGATTGTCCGTTGCAGTCTGGCTCTGTCCTGATGTACGGCGAAATGAAGCTTGTAGGCTAAAGCGCTTCGAGAGGTCAGTGAGACTAGAAAAGCACTGTTTGACTGGCAGTCCAACATGAAAAGATCCTGATCAGTGACGGAGCTAAAAATGAGGATTTTTTGTTGTTTCTGGTTTTTATTTGTAGACCGAGTTCTGCTAGTCAGTCACATTTTTTTTATTTGATTAAATCCAGAATATCTATTCTAATATGCCCCTCATTTTCTTAGGATCAACTTCTTATTTTGAACTTTGAATAATACTTCAGGAACTGCTAGCGGGTCTCAAAACCTTGAAGCAAACACAGTTAAGATGAAACACAGATTCTAATCAGGTTTTACTAACATTCACACTGGAAACATTATCTGCTTTGCTACATCCACAGAGGCGGTGGATGGTTTGTGGAGCTGCTGGGGGTCGTGGAGCAGCTGTGGAGCCTCCATGAAGAGACATCGGACGAGGCGGTGCAATAACCCCGCCCCTCTCAAAGGAGGACAGCCCTGCAGTGGCCCAGACAGACAGGAGGAGGCCTGTCACATCTCCATCTTCACAAAGTACTGTTTTTATTTTATATTTCAGTATAAGGAAAAGTTCTGTCAACCTTATATCTTCGCTGCTTTTACCCTGACACATGGACATGAGGATACACTGCTGCTCCTGTACAACAGCTGATTGTTTATTTTGACTATTCAGAATTACTGGACGATCTGATTTGTGTCTCTCGTTCAGACAGGAGACCTGTGACAATGATGACGACTTCACGATAGGCTGGAGGGACGAGCTGCCACCTGGTGTGCAGGGATGTCTGCGGCCAAAGAGCCCTGAGAACAGCTTCCTCCGGGTAAAACCAGACACACAAGCTGAAATGCGTCAGATTATGACATGTGCTTTATATAGACGCTCATATCTGCATTACATTATTTTGTGACAGAAAGCGAAGCAGTATTATACCTTTGGTGAGGACGAGGAGTTTGAGTGTGTCACTGGGTTTGCTCTCGACGGTTTTCAGTACATCAACTGCCTTCCTGATGGAAGCTGGAGTCAAATAAGTGGGAGATGCATCAGTAAGTCTGTTTTCCCATTAAACCAGTCCACAGTTATCTTAGTGGTTTGCTACAATAGTCCTTAACGCACAAAAAAATGACAAACTGCTTAAGGATTGTGTGTGTGAATGTGTGTGTGAATGGATGTGTAAAGCGCTTTGGGGTAATTAGGGACTAGTACAGCGCTATACAAATACAGGCCATTTATCATTTACCAAAGATTAGCTGCGCCTGATGTCTATGTGATCCTGTAACCTTTAGGGAAGATTTGCCTTCCCCCTGACATCCCTGACGACACAAGTCTGTCTCCCAGCAAAGACGAGTACAGAGTGGGTGAAGTGGTGCGTTTGAACTGCAATGAGGCGGGACTGCAGCCGCTGCCGCGAGGTTTCTACAAGTGTGGCGACAGTCTCACCTGGGAGCCCCCAATACCTGCTGAACTGCGCTGCACTAATGGTACACTACACTGCTGGAGAAAACGGGGACCCTACTGGTCAAATTCTGATTTCTGACCTGCACTTTTCATTCATGTGTATTATTCATTAGATAAACCTCTGATTGGTTGGAGATACTCACCGGTCAGTGAGAGCAGGTGGTGATGGTTTTAATGAATAAAATGACATACACAGTTCTGAAGCTTTAGCTATTTGACAAGATTTCATTAAAAAACAAAACAAGTTCCAGTAAGCGGCCTTTAAAAGTAAAAAATCGTATCTGATTTGAAGTTTGGCAGAGGTTCCATTCACGATCAGTTGCTCAGTTTTGTGCACCCACAGTGAAAAACCTCCTTTGCAGTTTTTACATTTTCCAAAGCCACCCAGTCAGATAGATTGGAAACTTTGGCAGGACATTCCCAAATGGTCAGAAGATTGAGCCAAAAACTGATTTTCGGTATTTGTCAAAATCTGATTGTCAAACATATCTCTCATGAATTATATCAAGACATTTTGAGCCAGAAAGAACATGCCAAACACAAGGTAGAAGTTGTAATGAGTTTTTGGCAAAGTGAATTTTATTTAGCTATCCTTTATTTATCGATGTATGGAGGCTTGTTGAAAACATTGAAGGCAATTATCTACAAACCGCCGCAGCGCTGGTGGACATCTGGTCGTTTCCCAGAGGAGAACCGTGAACAACAAATTGGCTAAATTTAAAGATTTTGGATTTTTGTGGACCTGTTCTCAGAACTTTTTATCTCAGATTTCAAATGAGAACCACATGTGTAAATGAGCAGTTTTGTTAAAAAATTGGCATATTTACATCAAAATCTTTACACCTTGATCTTTTTTGTTTTTACTTCTGAGTAGTTTAATCTGCTATAAATGATCATATCCATTAACCTGCTGACATAGTTTCTGTGGACAATACTTAGTTTATGCTGTTTCTGTATGTGCTGTGTGTAGAGGAACCATTTGTTCCTGATGTTCAGTGTGGTCCAGGACAGGTACTGCGAAACTCTCGCTGTGTCTGTGTCCCACGGGAGAGCTGCCTGTAAGTATTTACGAATGAACTGGTCACATTTGAATGGATTTTTCCATATAATGTATGCACTTTTACTTTTACAACAATCCTCTTTGAATGTTTGAAATGTGATTGACAGCCCTGTGTGTGTGTGCGTGTGTGCGTGTGTGTGTGTGTGCGTGTGTGTGTGTGTGTGTGTGGGTGTGTGCGTGTGTGTGTGTAGTTCACAGCCGGAGAATCTCTGCATCCTGAACATAGACCTCGGCGTCACAGTGTCAATGTCGCTCTGCTCCTTCCAAGCTGGTCGTTGCCATGGTGACCCGCTGTTCTTCGTCAGCAAAGCTGCGTGCGACGCAGGCACTTTGGACAAATTGGAGTGGGCCATGTTTAGGGCCAACATGTCCTCTAAGAGCTCTGTTCAGGAGCCTTGTGAACTTGACACTTGCTATGAGTGGGAGATCTGCTCTGGTGAGTTTCACCTCACAAGACCTTTAGCCTAACAGTATGAAGCACAAATAACTGACCTAATGTTAACTCACGTCTGTCCCGCAGTGTTTAAGAAATGTGAGTGCAGAGCTGTTCGGGAGTGCCCCAGAGTGAAACAGCACACGTTCTGCATAAAGCTGACCCGGCTCCAGAGGACTCGCAGCATGGACCTTTGCTCTATGGCCGCGCTTAAATGCTCAAAGTACGAGTTTGAAATTCTCAATGAAGGCCAATGTGAGTCGTGATGACGCTTTTAAAGCTTTTCTGCTGCATTATACTCAGCAGCACCTAACACTGAATGTTGTGTTTAAAACTGCATTCAGCACATATAGTTTTAGACCTCGTTGAGCACCACAAACATCAATTTAAAGACATAATAAACAACAACATGGTGTGAACTTTGACATAAAAAAATGATTTTCAAAAAAGAAAGAAATATTACACAGTTACAACTTTTATATCTGGTAAAAGTAAAAAATGAAACTCCATTTCCAGGAAATGTTTATGAGGTTAAGAGGTGCTTTTAAGACTTGCATCATCATAACTTCCTGGTTGAAAAATATCTGCTTCTTCAGTTTACACATTGAGTGAACATGCCTGTGAGCACAAAATTTGGGGGAAAGTTAACAACCTCTCCCAAAGGGGAGCAATAGACTAGGCTGAATTGCAGGTTAGAGTGAAAAACCACGGCGAGCTTCACTGAGCTCACCTTTACTTTGTTCTGAGTCGCTGTAATGGCCTCTGAGTTGCATGCCTCTCATTAGCCTATGAATATCAATAGCCTCACTTTAGTGATACTCTATAATGAATGAAGCAGTTTAAAAAAATCTGACTTATGTGTGAAGGAGGAAGAAAGCAGCAGCAGTCTGTCAGTCAAATCTAATTCCAGGTATTTTTATCCTTGCTAAATGTGCTTCACGTGCAAAAATAAAAACATAAAATTGTAACTTTGTTTTCATTTTCTCCTGCACTACTTTCTCATCCCTTGCCTTTTTTACACTGCAAATTAATGTGACTATATCAAATGGCAGCAACTCCGTGCACTTAGGCAGTTTGACATGCTGAGGTATCAGAATAACTCTCAAAATCAGTAAAGATGCCGAATTAAGTGACATGCAAGGATTTATAGAGAATAATAAAAAAATAGAAAATAGTTAAATAAATTTAAAAAATGACTTGATGATGTCAGAGATCAGAGGAGAATGGCCAGACTATTTTGAACTGAGAGGTAGTAACAATAACTCAAATAACTGTTCACTGCAACGAATGTATGCACAAGACGATGTCTGCATGCACAACATGTCCAGCCTTGAATGAGCAGCAGAAGACCACACCAGGTACCACTCCTGTCAGGTAAGAACAGGAAACTGAGGCTACAGTTCCACCAAAATTAGACAATAAAAGAAAAAACACAGCCTGATCTTATGAGTCTTGATTTCTGCTGAGACATTTCGATGGCTGGGTCAGAATTATGTGTAATGGCTCCACCAACAGCAAAAATAAGTCCTTAGATTGTATGATACAGTAACAAAAACGTTTTATTAACTTTCCGTATGTAACTAAAACAAGCAATTAGATTAAAACATTTGTGTGTACAGTGGGGCAAAAAAGTATTTAGTCAGCCACCGATTGTGCAAGTTCCCCCAC
>NW_005187417.1:2332008-2415602 GCF_000239375.1 Pundamilia nyererei
GTGGGGGAACTTGCACAATCGGTGGCTGACTAAATACTTTTTTGCCCCACTGTATGTACAATGTCAAAATTTTCAGAGAGAAAAAGCCAAAACCAGCATCTTTATTATTGGCAGGGATCAATACTGATCACGTTGACCTGCTCTCCAGCACATCGCCTGGCCCCCGCCTCACATTCAGTCGTGGTCACGTGAGTGCTGCCGTCACCGGAGCTAACGCAGAGTGGAGTAGAGTCTTTGGGGCATTCTGATGCATTCCTGCACACGCATTTCCTCTCTGCTTCTGCAGTTAAAAAGCACAATGGTTTTATACAGCATCCTGTCACATATACATCCTGTTTTTGGCTTTTATTTTGAGAAGAGAAAAGAAAAGAAAAAGTCTTCTATAAAGACACCTTGACAGATTGTCCCCGGCTGGCAATCCTCGCAGGATGTAAACTTCTTCTCTGGCCACCGGCAGTCGCTGTCACTGGTTAACACGAAGTTCCGGCCCATACACCGCAGAGCTCCGAGCTTACAGACATCTAGCACCATATTACGGTTTGCACGAAGTGTGGCACACAGCTGCAGAGAAGTCCTAAAAGAAGATAATACACAGAAACGGAGAGAATTTGAATTAGGTTTTATAAATAGATGGAGCATTTCCAATGTGCTAAATAAAGAAATGGACATCAGCTTACGTGCACTGATTCAGCATTTTACAGACACACTCGTTCTTTCCCAGAGTCTCCCATAGTTTACATGTTAGGCCAGAAGGAGGAGAGGGAGCTGTGGGGGCTGAGGAAAGCATACAAAAAGCAGGATTCAACCATATATTAAAGCAGATATAACGTGACAAAAATTGACTGCACCTTACCAGCCCACCACCAAAATGTAGCCAGAAAAAGTTATTGAGAAGAAAATACTGAACATATAACAGCTAGAGAGACAGAAGTCACCCTTAGAGAGCAAAAAAAGAAGAGCAAGATGAAATGTATTTTACCTGCTGTACAATGAGCAACAGCAGGAGAAGGAGACCACTGCAGACTGGGAGTGCAGATGATCTCCGACACCTCTCTGTCAATCACCGAGCCCTCGGGGCAGGACAGGGACACACTGTCTCCAATCTCATAGGCTTGTTTGGTTGGTGTGGCTACAACTAAATTGTTGAGTGAGGGAATCCCACATGTGGAACCTGGAACAGGAGGACAAAGCTTTTGAGCATCAGGGAGTGAGAATTACAACAAAACTGAACTTCCAATACAGTTACTAACAATGGAAAAACTTAAAACATGGAGATCTTTAAGGTTTTACTCAGTTCTGGGACTTAATTTTACTCCATCTTACAAGGCTGTGTAGGGTTTATGATCATGCTGTGTGCCCTGTTCAACAGGTTGCTATGTCCAAAATTCAAGTGGTTATAAAGCAGCAAGGGGGAGGTGGTAGAAATGAGGCGAAACCTGCTGGTTCCCACAAACTGTACAAAAAAGATGGGCATCGCCACCAAAGACATCACCCGTTGAAGTTCTGCTATGAAGCATCCAACCATGGTTGAGGAGCATCTCTGACTGTCAGACTGTTCATATGCTAACAAGCACTCTCATGACCTGGATTATCCTCCTTTAGGGGCCCTAGAAATGATGATCATTTACAAAATTAACTTCAACTTTTATTCAGTAAAACCTGAAAATAGCAACTGAGTCCATGCAGTCATTAAAAAAACGTTTCTTTTTGCAACCGGAGGAGTCGCCCTCTGCTGGCATTACAAAACAATGCAGGCTTCAGACGGTTCATTAATGTTGACAGCAATATCCAAAATGTAATTCAATTATCAAAGTCTTATTTAAATGATTACCCTCATTACAGATGAGAGAGTGAGAAAAAGAAAGAGACTTGGGTGAGCTACAACTTTTCTCAACAGAAACCACCTCAACCTGTCTTATGTTATGTTCTGTAGGTTTTTTACTTTCAGTGGAAGTAGCTGCATTAAGTGACTTCATCCTCACTTTGAACGCCCTTACTCCCAATCTGAGGCTTCAGGTGTACATGATCCCCGTGTCAAAAAACACGGCACCCACAGCAGAATAGAAAACAACAAAATGTAAGGAAAGTTTCTTCAATCTCTTCTGAGCAACATTTGATTCAGGACGAGCTGCTCAGATTTCACAGATATGGGTCAGCGTGAAATGGGCTGCTGCAATAGGACAGATCTGCTGACTGTCTTTTAGAAAAGAAAACACATCTGGTCGTATATTTGTTTTGATAACTGCCAAAAACACCTAAGAAAACAATTCTCACAGTCAGGATGGACAAGTTGTTGAAGTGAGTGGACCCAGGCCCCTTTGAACCACGCACAACACCAATAATTTCTGACTCTTTTATCATCTAATCAGACAGCAGGAAATTTTTATCCGAAGAAAATATCGTGGTGTCTCAACCAACAGATAAGGCAAAGTTTTGACTTGGAAATCACCTCTGCATTACCTCAGTAAGTAACAAAGCTGGCTGTAGCCATCCATTTCCCTCCTTTGCTGCACAAACCGTTTACCTTAATGCAACCTGCCTAATTGTGACTATTGAAATAAATTTAAGATGACTGCAAAAAGAAGCCTCAAAGCTCCAGAAATCTCTGAACAGGAGCACAAAATGCTCATGTGCAAAGGTGTCAAGTAATGAAGTACAAATGCATTGTTGCTGTACTTAAATAGAGTTGTCACTTTACGTTTTTGCCACCTCTGCTCATGTGAAGGAATCCGTTCATACATACTGAAGAATTCTCTCTGGACCAAAGCACTCATAAAACACCACATGGCACACAAAAAAATTACTCCATGACTCCAGACCCCTGAGTCCTGGCTTCTTAGCCAGTGGCTATATTCACACAGCAGTTTCTGGGATAACCTGATAGCAAAAGAAAAAATTATACACACACACAAAAAAATAAATAAATCACAAAACGTACTTTTACAAACCCTCGGTCCTGTAGTCCACTTCTGGTTTTCAGCACATGTTGCTACTGCATTTCCACTGAGGTAATACCAGTCCACGCAGGAGTACTCCACCGTGTTTCCAACCAGGTAAAAATCTCTGGGATTCTAGAAAAAAATGACAGGAAAGCTCAATCATCCTCAGCCTGATGGACTTAAAGAAGATTCTCAGTCCCAAACACCAGAGGTTCAGTAGCCTCAACAGCTGCTTAGCCTCACCTGAACAAATCCATTCCTGAGGTTTGGAGGAGGCCCACAGGTTTTTGGTGGAGTTACAGAAAGACTGAAGCACTGGGGCTCCATCATCCTGAACGCAAACAGTTTGCAGTTAGATGACTCTGATACTCCTAAATGAATGTAACTGGAGTGGATTAGTTTGCAATATCAAAATCACAACTTGTGGATCCAAATCATTAAGGACATTGCAAATAACCTTTAAAACCTTGAGATTGAAATGAATGAAAACTTTTGGTTTTGCTTTTTAAACTGTTTCATTTCATTTATTTATTTCCATTATATTGATTAAGTTACATTTACCAGACTAATACTTAAATAAAATGATTCTTACTGTAAATATTGGATGTCTGGGTCATCACAGGGCTTCTGTTCCACCTGCAGTCCCGTGCAATGTTGACCACCTCTGCTGGGGGCGGGGTTATTGCAGCTTCGGGTTCTTGACCTTTGGCCTCCAGAGCATGAGCCCCAGGAAGACCAGCAGCTCCAGCTGCCGTGGATCACCCCTGAAGAAAATCAGGAGAGCTTCAGTTTCCAGTTCTGTCTTGTTAGGAAAGGAGTTTGGATGGCACAAGTTCTGACCCCTCTGGGTTTTATGGCTGGTTACCTGGTTGTTCTCCAATCACAGCTCCGTTCTCGCATGCTCGTCCTGAGGTTCCCGGGCGGCAGACACAGCGACATTCGGAGCCCGTCAGCAGTGGCTGACCGTTGTTCTGACACGGCTGGCAGTGACAGGGATGCTCCTCCGCCAGGTACTCCTCTGTGGCCCTTTTCAGGTGGAGCTTCTTCAGTCCTGCACACTGCACTTCCTTAACCAGCTCATACAGAGGGCGCAGCTGAAAAAAACCCCAACACATTTAAAACAAATACACATAATCCTTCATCAAGGAAGGTTATTTATTATGAAAAGAAACCAAATTATATCTTCTTAAGTGCAAATGCATAGCTTGCAGAAGCCAAGCCTAAACTCTAAACAACATTTATAAAGGCAACTCTGCAAAAGATCACGTCTCACTTCACTGAATCCAAACTCTAATTTTTCCCTTCCTGTGAGTCTGTTTGAGTTTCTGCCCAAACCAAAGAGTCACTTTATTTTTTTGCCTATCCTGTTGGTCCACTTGATTGATCTTTATTATTGTTATTATTTATTTATCTATCATATTTTAAGTTATTACAGAATGGACAGATATGGATGGGGGATGGAAAGGAAGAAAGCAAGAAAGGTGGGAAAGAAAAACAGAGGGGAAGAGGGACAGTGAGAGAAGACACTAAAAAAAATCCTCTCGATCACCTGATGGAACAAAACAGAAAAAGAAAACGAGCAAAAAAGAGAACAACACAATAGGGAGACCACAGCAACAACCTAGATAAGTAGAGTAACAGAGTTTCTGAGCAGCATGCAAGACCGACAGCGCATGGTATGCTTTGAGGCAGCAGCCAAGGAAGATATAGTGTGTGTCTATGAGCGCCTGCGTGCACACCTGTGTTTTCAAAAGGTTTCTCCATGTAACTATCTGCTAGAAGCTGTGGAGAACCATAGCCCTGCCCCCGAGGGCATGAAGCAGGCACGAGTATGGTGAGGGGAGATAGGCCCCCACACCTGGAGGGGCCTGAGAAAGAGTCACTTAACCAGGATGAAGCAGACAATAGAAAGAAAGCAAATAGATGTTTCACTCTTTTCACTGTTATACCTTCTGGTTTATGACTTCAGGGAAGTCTTTGACAGATGAAGCCCAGTTATCGTAAACTTCTCCATTAGCTTCTGGGTTTTCCAGATCCAGAACACTCAGAGCACCAATGAGTCCTATATCTCCTCCGAACACATTGACCTTAATGGGCATCTTGTTAACACTGCTTCCTGTAGAAAGTAAGCGGAGGTTAAATCATTTATTTGGTTTCTTTGACCCTCTATGGGCCACTGCGTATGGTTCAAAAGTCTTGATATAAAAACCTTTCACCCACCGTGGCTGCTTGATACAGATTTTGTCAGTTTTTCACAGACTGTTTTGACTTTTTTCCTGAAGAAACGGCGCTTAACTTTCCTCCAACACCTCTGGTAATCTATATCTGTCGTACCTTTACAGAAAACAAGCCAGGATCAAACAGATTATCTCTAATGTGTCTGCATTATTTTAAATTGACTAAAATGCCTGGTGTCATTAATACCAAATATTCTTACTGGTAGATGCGAGTGCCTGACGGTCTAACTCCAACAAGGCTTGGTATTCGCCTCCAAGTGAGCCCTCGGAAAGGTAGTGTGTGCCATACTTCTGGAGCACCTGATGGTAGGCCGAGTAGTCATATGTGAGGGGCAGCAAGGACAAGGCCTTCCAGAAGCCTTCGGCCAGAGTCAGATACTGGGGGGCAGAGTTTTGAAACTGGGCCAGCTCCACTTTATTCTTCAGGATTATAAGTCGGTAGGCCTGGACAACAGATGTGGAAGGAAAAACTTGAGCAAGATGCTGACAGAGCCGACTGATCTGAGCCTAGGTACAGTTTGTTAATCTCATTGGAATTAAAGAAAAGACATAAACTGTATTTGTGTATACACACCTTGTTGTTAGTAACCTCCTTGTGAAACGTGCGCCGGTCGTGCACCAGAAAGGCGTTGCTCTGGATGTGCTGCGTGTAGGACCAAGAGCTCTCGTAGGATTCGTCGCTCTCGTCATTGTCTACTGTCACCTGCAGCACAAACATCAGAGTTCAGCATTTTCTAAAATCGGACGGCAGCTTGTCACATCAGCTCCGTGTTGTTCAGGCTGTCAGTCAGCTCACAGCTCAACAACTGCAGGCAATTTTCTGCAAACATTTATTATCCAACAGTTGGACAAATTCATTAGAGTTTTCCTCAAAAGACCATCATCCAAAGCAAATTTGTCACTTTGAGTGAACTTTTACCTGCAACTACTTGATGTCAAATTGAGCATTCTTTTATTATCTTACTGGGTTATTCATAGGAGTCAGCTCACCAACTTTATTTTGCATGAAAACTACAGGTTCCTGTTTGACTCACCTCAAAGTTATATCTGAGGATGTTGTGTGGCAGTCTGTACAAGACTTTATGGTCACCGCTGAACACCTTCCTACACTGCCCTCCAAAGCTTCGAGTGTTGATCACACCTGCTCTCAGTTTCCCTGTTAGCACATCATACCTGCACAACACACACACACACACACACACACATCAGTTTTACACCAAACTGCAGCCTCAAAGGCTAGCATGGAGACAAATTGTTGAGTCCAAAACTTAGAGGAGAACCCACTGAGGTTATGCAGTCTATATTCTAGACACATAAGTTAAATATTCTCCTTCCCAAAAATCATATTCTGATCTGCAGTCACATTCCTGGTGTTGGGAGCTGTAGCTACTTACCCTCGACCTGTGAAGTCAGAGTTTGGAGGTGTTTTGTCGAGGTCACACGTGGCCAGGCTGTTGTCTTCGCCGCAGTTTCGCTCGTCCAGCCCGTCCTCACAGTCCTGGTCTCCATTACACACTAGAGACTGGCTGATACACAGACCTGCATGATGGTTTCAGTAAAGAGGTTTATCCACAGATTGCAAAAAAACCCCCAAAAAATGCTGTAGAAGGAATTTTAATTATTTGCGATATTTTTGTTTACACTGCAATTTACCAGAGGTGCAGCGAAACCTGTCTCCACAGCCTGCTTCCAGTGGACATCTTTTCTGTGGGACACATGTTTGTGTTTGAGTGGCCTCTCCTGAGCACGGCACACCGCCAAACTGGGCAAACACTTCCACGTGTCGAGTTCGTACCTGTAAAAAACGTGATTAAAAACATGAATAGTCTTTTTGCACGCTAATACTGCTAGTGCACCCTATGTAAGCTCACTTGTTGGCATGGTCACATGCACTATTGAAGCTCAATTGCCTACAATTGTTGTTTATCAATACACTGCTTTGAAACCCACTTCCACCCCAGTTCTTCCTTTTAGCTAGTATCTGACTTCATAAATATCCAATCCTTGGTCACTCACTCCTGCTCTGTTTGGTGATGACCTTGCTTCTGCTAAGATAGAAACATTACTTCTCCTTTGACTGCAGTGGCTCTGACTAAACTGTAGGCATGCAAGTGTAATGAATAGATGGAGCGCTCTCACTGTGTTTCCTCTCACAGTCCTGAGGCCTTTTGTTTCTGTTGGCCTGAGGATTACACAAAGTGCAAATCAGAGTCTTCATAATGGACTTGGGGGATCAGGCATCACTGAATGTGACAAAACACTGATCTTTAAAACATCATACTATAAGGATTGGCTTTAAAGTGAAGATCAGAAAGTGAAGATCAGAAAGTGAAGATCAGAAAGTGAAGATCAGAAGAGACAGAACAAAAAAACAAACTTGTGGGGTGATCTTTGCCTATGCCTCAAACATTTTTTGCATTATGTAACAGTTTGTTTAAACTAGGGGTCAGGCAGGCAAGCCAAAACTAAAGTTTGTTTTTAAGTTCCTAAAGATATTATTCAAAAAGTAGGGCCAAATTACCCATACAGCAAGATGCATGTGTAAAAATTAGATTTCACTTCTAGTTCTCAAAGTAAAGCTAAAGTGGAAGTGCCATAAAGCTGCATCTTTCTAAAGGCCTGCAGGGGGCGACTCTGGCATCTTTTGCTGTCTAGAAATCTACGTGAAAAAAAAGGCCTAGGCTGTAAAAAGTTTCTGTATGATCTCAATAACTAGTTTTAGGCTCTATTTAATACAACATGACACTAATATTTTAAATTATCACTCCATTTAAAGCTCCTCTTCAGTAATAAGTGCTGTATAAATGCTACTCTTCAGAGTACGGAAGGGCAACTGCTGTTCGACATTTACACACGTCTTATTTCTGACTCCATTTTTGTTTATAACTGTTTCTGGCATGTGTGATTGTCAGCTTCCCCAGTCAAGTCTGGGGCTGTAGCTTTTCTCCCTCCATGCAGTGCCAATTTCAAAATTGCAGTTTGGCATTCAGTTTGAGGTTTCACAACAGGACTTCTCAAATCAGTAGTTGATTTGAGATCCCTGATTTGAGATCCCATCTTTTATATACAGTCTATGGGTTTAGAGCTGTTTTAGAACTGGAGAGTTGATTCCGAGGCACTCCTTGTGCTTAAGTGTCCTTGAGCAGGAGTAGAAACAATTACTCGTTAGAATTTACAGTGCCTCAGGCTAAAAGGCACTCTATTTACGTGCAAAGCTTTTAGCTACATGTCTCTGCTGCATGTAAGTGAATGCTGAAGCAGTTCTAATGTACCTTTGTACTTGTGCAGCCATCACACTCAGACCAGTCTCCATAAGTCCCCCATCTGCAGTTTACAGGCTGCTGACAACTGGGGATGAGAATGGGACAGTGTATTCATTGCAAAACAGTTATGTTATATTATATTATTTAAAATGAACAGATAGTAGAAAAACCTTTGATAATGAAAAAACAAAAAATCTAAACTATGATTTTTGACAAACAGTGTACCAGAGATAAGTTTAACAGCCAACAGTGTCAAAGATTTCTGCATGTGTGCACCTACCAAACAGGAGAGATGAAGGCAAGTGACAATGCCAAAGCAGCAGCCAAATTCAGCTGTGAAAAAAATGCAGGGAAAGAGTTCATTTAATGTAAAAACTCCTCATTTCATAGTAGTTATGCTCGATTAGCCAAAAAAATACCTCCCAATTATTTTTAGATATAATCTAAATTTGATAAGTGCTTACCTTCATGATGTGCTCCTCAGAGTTCAGCCGTCTCCTCTGGACTAGCACAATAGCACTCAGGCTCATATAACCAGCTGGAGAGGGTTGGAGGAGGGTTGGTGGTTTTTACTCATTAGAGTTCAGGAATTCCCACACTGAAGAAACACCCACAATTCATAAGCCGTGAACAGAGACTTGGCGTTCTTTTCCACTGCTTCCATTTCTCCACCAAACTTTGTGTCACTGTGTGTCTATTTCCAGTAAAAATATGTGATAATCCTGTTTGCCTTGGGAACAACAAGAACGGTGTGCTGTTTTTTTGTCCTTTTTTCATTGTAGGAGAAAAGCAGCAGGTACGTCACAGCTGTTTATCCTGGATAAGGCTTCCATAAGCTGAGTCAGCGTGATTTAGCCAAAAGGTCACATAGACTCATATTTGAACATTCGATTTTTTTGTTGCACAATTCATGTAGAAAAGTCCCAGGTATTAAATACTGGCATAAGTCCAGTTGCCTTCATTTCAAGTACTTAAAACTCCCGTCAGAGGTAGAACTTATACAGGCAGACTGGATTATAGCCCAGCAGTGGTCTGTCATTATGCAACAAATAGCTGCAAGAAATAGTTCAAGTCTTAGGAATTAACCAGGATTTTTACATTAATTGGTGCTAAAATGACGAAGTTGCCCTTCGGTGGTCTAAACATAATGTGTAAGGCATGATTGAGAAAAAGCAGAAAATCTTTCACCTGGTGTGTAAAATCAGTAGATCAAGAAGATATTATGTGTGAAACTAAAAAAATAGAAAAGAAAGATCACACCCAAAAATTGTAAAAGTTTGCTAATGATGTTTAAAAGCACAGTAGCCTCTATTTTTGTCAGCCTGATGGAGCATAATAATAGAAGCTGTAGTTCTATTGTGTTTCTGCCTGTGTGCACACTTGGTCCTCTAGAGGGCACTGGTTACCACTGTGACAGTAACACAAGCCTGTGCTGTAGTGGTGCTTGATGGATGCTCAGGACACAGGACTATAAATTCTTGCTCATGTCTTTTTTTTCCTTTTTTTTTGTGAAGTGTTGTCGTTCGGGTGATTAGTATTTTGAATAATAATATAACTCTAGCATCAAATGTGCTAGAGCATTTGCTCTTACTATTTTTTACATACTATACTGCTGAGTGACTGTCTGCTCCTCGTCAAATACATTTCATTGCATTGACCCTGTGCTAACTTGCATATGACAAATAAAAACTGAAACTGAAATGTCTTAGAAAGATTAACATGTTTTCTTTCCCTAAACCTTGCCAAAGTAACATGAATATATGGATTTTACACACATGATACATAAGTGAACACTCACACTTGTACAAACAGGATATTCACTATAGGCCACACAACACAGCACAGACTCACTTTGCACAGCAGACACACTCCACTTGAAGAACTACACATAGGAACCAGTTTCCCATGAGGCCTTTCAGGGGGTGACTTCCAGGTGAAATCCAGGTAACAGTTTAGTAAAATAAGAAGGCATGCATGCAACAATAAACAAAACAAAAAACTAGTATGGAGATAATTGTTAAATATTTTGGGGACGTCTTTATTGAACCTCTGTAAGTTATGCCAAACACATCTTCTTCTTCTTTCGACAGTTCCATTTAGCGGTCACCACAGCAAATCCTCTTCCTTCACCTCACTCTCTTCTTGCATCTTCCTTTGCCACACCAACCCTCTGCACGTCCTCCTTTGCCACATCCATGAACCTCCTCTGCGGCCTTTCCCTTTTCCTCCTGAATATATCCACCACCCTTCCCCTGCACATGTCTAAACCATCTCTATTGGAATAAATTCAGGATTCTTACTTTAAAATACATCAACATATGAAAAAAAGTCAACCTATTTAATGCATCTTGGTAAAGATTCAACCACATCTGCTCTTCATCCGACCAAAAACAAAGCAGCTCCAAATCATGATGATACTGATGATAATAATTTTTATGAGATTCTTTGAGTTACTGTGACTGAACTGTAAGAGCAGTCTAAGTATATACCTGGTGAGAATTTCAACATATTAAATTAACAGGGTGTTCTGTGATTTTGTATCCTCTTCCCCTGAGAGTCTAATATCACTAACAGCAGGCTTCTTTTATAACCAGAACTTTTCACCTATACTGACTGAGTTTGCGTCCTATCTCAAATATCAAAACTGCAGAATATGTGTGTGTCTCTGTGTGTGCTATGAGATCCTATATGTTACCCTCAAACCACCCAGCATGTGGAGAGTGCTGGGTGGTTTGAGGGGTGGTCTGAGGACAGGGTCAAAAACAAGCTGTAGCTGACATATGATTGGGTAAGGACTCATATGTACTGCTGAATGGAAAAGCACTGAAATGTGACTCCACAGGCTGGGAGGCATTCGCTCTGTTAGTCTACGTGTAGAGTCCAAGCTGAAGCTGAGCTTTTTTCAGCCATTTGTTAAGTTTCTCTCACAGTTTCTCTCAGCACCCACGGCAGCTACCAATTAGCTGTACGAGCTTTATTAAAAAGGTTGACTAATGCACGTAATCACGTAAATATATTAAATTGTTTAGATGATACTGTGTTATCCATTTTTTTCCAGAGCATTTTCAACATTGACAGAAAAATATTGACATTTTTTATAAAACAAATAAAGACAAATGCACATGACACACTTATGATTATTGCAAAGGACAAAAGGTGAGAGTGAAAAAATAAAAGACTAAGAAAATACTAAAAGGTTTAGTTTTTTGTAAATTTTGTAAATCAACAAGAAAAAAATTTTAAATTGGGAAGAAATAAGGCAAATGTTTTGGAAAAAAATTGGTATATTACTTACTCAAAAAAATAAAAATATATAGGGAAAAAATAAAGATCTAGCAAATTCACATGAAAAAATATGAATTTGGTCATATTCAGGAGACAAAAAGTGTCATATTTAGGAGAAATTGAGAAACACAAAAACAGCAAATTGAGAAAAAACGTGGCAATTTTTTGCATTTTGCAAGAAAAAATTGTCAATATTGTCAAATATTGACTAAATTGAATTAATGAGAACAAATGCAGATTTATTGTTAAATATGTGACAAAGTTATTAGAAAAACCTGAAAATTTCATGAGAAAAAAACTTTACAAGACAAAAGCTGCCAACAAGGCAAATTTGGGAATAATAAATAGCAAATGTCCACTTCTCCTAAATTTCCCAGCATGTTCTTCTCTTGCCCTAACATATAGGATCTCAGTATTTGTGACACCAACTCAGTACATTTAGGCATGTAGAAATGGTCAAGAGGGGCAGGCTGTTGTGTGTATTTCAGAAACTACTGATCTAGTTTTCCCACACAACCATCTCTCGAATTTACAGAGAGGATACTGAGTAAGTGGCAGTTCTCTGGGTCACAAGTCCTTTTCTCTGGTAAAAAAAAAAAAAAGGTACTTGTTGATGACAGAGTTCACAGGAAAATGGCCACACTGCTTCAACCGCAAGACATCAGAAACTCAAATAACCCATCATTACAACCAAAGTGTGCAGACAAGCATCACATCTTATGCAAAACTTTGAGGCAGATGGGCTACAGGAGCAGAAGACCACACCAGGTGCCACTCTTGTCTGCTGTGAACAGGAAACTGAAGCTACAATCCACACAGGCTCACCAAAATAGATTTCTGCTGTGACATTTGGATGGAAGGCTCAGAATTTGGCATAAACAACATGGATCCCTGGATCATTTACCAGCACAGCCTACCTGATCGTTGCTAACCTTGCCCATCCCTTTATGAGCACAAAGGAGAACACACCATGTCTCAAACTGGTTTCATGGACATGAAAATGACTTCACTGTGCGTAAATGGCCTCCACAGTCACCACATCTAAATCCCACAGAGCCATGAAGACAGACAGGAGCAAGGTGTACCTAATAAAGTGTCCGGTAAGCGCCTTCTCACTGTTTTCCGGCTGTTCTCAGACTCCACCGGTAGATGGCGCCACTCTTTGCTTCTCCACAGCGTAAACACATCACAGCTGCTGCCGACTGACACACAGCGAGGCGTTCTTCGACAGCGCTGCCAGCTCATCCCGCATTCTGTGAACAAATACAAAAATAAAAGTAACATAAAAACCATCACGGCTCGCAGCAGAGATAATCCGGAGGTCATTTTTTCCTGAGAGAAGTAGGAGTTTTAGGTTTTTTTTTTCCTTCTTGCGTGCGTTCGCCTTTGCTACAGCTTTACCCAGGACAGCAGTGAGACCTCCAGGACCGAGCACACTGCGGTGAGTTACAGATGTGTGTTGTAACCCACGCGGATCTAAAAGCCACCAGTGGATCTGGGAATCCCACACGCAGTAGATTAAGCCTTGCTTGTGTTGTGTGTGCTGTCAGAGCTTCTCGTTCACGTTTTCATGAGGTTAGCCTGAAGAGGGGAAAGGACACAACTCCGACTGTGTAACAGTAAGGGTGCTGCCACCTGCTCATTACATTTGTTTAGAATTACTTTAATACTAATTTAATTTTTACTTTGGTTATTTATTATTATTACTTTGAGAAAATACTAATTAATCAATTAAGCTATGTAATGTTTCCAAGCAAAAATTCTCTAGTCATGTGGATTTCTTTTCATGTGTCTTTTCCTGAGGATTTTCTCCTTTCCTTCGTCTTAAATGAGTAAACTGAGCAATCTGGGGGTTTTAGATCTTTACGACACCTAAAGGAAGTTTACTTTTTGGATTGTCACACAAAACAGAACTGGGGGGGGATACATAAGAAGAAGAAGCACATATTAATCAATTCGTTGATTATTGGAAAAACAATTAAAAAATAATCAAATATTTGGCAATGACACTACTTGTAACTTGAGAACCTATAAGTGAAATACTCCAAATGCCTCATGGATTTTAGGAACATTATAAAGGGAAATAATTAACTCCTACAATATGATGAATTGCAGCGCTGCATTCCATGTTTAATATCTTCAGCTAACATGTAGTAAAAATATATTTTGATAATATGAAAGTTAGAAATGAGGGGTGACTCAAAACTTTGGCACAACACTATGTGATTATATGACTCTGAATGCAAAGTGACATCAGATGCATCTTGTTTGAATCAGCAATTTTTGAAAATGCATCTAGAACCTGTCTAGGCTCCTCTCGTGGCAACCTTAGGGGACTAGACATAATAGTTTAGAGACGTTCAAAAGTGTGCATTTAAGCTCCTATAATTAACGCTGCATGTCAGGACAAAAACCATTAAAACCTGTGGCGAGGTGCAGATCAGGGAGAGGGTATGAAACCGTTTCTAAAGCTCTGAGGGTTCCTGTGAACACGTTGGCCTCAATAACTCAAAAATGAAAGATATTTAGGGCCACCAGTAGTAACTAGGGCCTCAAAATAGCCTGGGATGCCTCTACCACTCTAACAGAGCTTTAGCGGTCATCTGGAGTACTTGCTGTGCTAGAGGACTCTTGGATTTCCAGGAAGAAGATTCTCTAACTGAATGAGTCAAAAACTGAATCATCTGGGGAGAATGCTAAGAACTAAGGTTGACAATGTCTCTGTATTTTATCAGGAAAATAGGAAGTAGGTGCAGAGATTTATTGAAACATGCAAATGCAATTATTCTTGTAATTTCTTTATGTAGTTTTCAGGACTACTTCTCCGGGTCTCTCAAGGGACGTTCAAAGCTCTTTGCTCTGTTCCATTGTCTGCTATCTTTTCTATCCAGGTCTGCTTTTACTGCACTGGCAGTGTGTTTGAAACTGTCATGCTGAAAAATTAAGCATATCAGATGCCTTCCAGATGGAATCAGAATGGTAGATCAAAATCTTACTGTACTTCCTTCATTCATAATTTCCTAATCAACTTTAACAATATCCCCAACACCGCAAATTTAGCCCCAAGCCATGACACAGCCTCTCTGAACTCCATGACAACAATTTGAACTATCAATTTTAAATATGGATTCATAAGACCTGTTGTCACTGTTTTTATTCCAGTTCTTGTATATTATGGCATACTTCAGTATTTTCTCCCTGTTTCCCTTGGAATGGCTTCTTGATAACCAACCTTACACTGAGACAATTTCTGAGAAGCTTCAGTGAACAGTAGATGGATCTGCTGAGGACACAGATGTATCTTTCAGGTCCTGTGTCAGGTCTTGCTGGAATTTTTCCTATTTCTTTACGGCTTGACTTTTAGATACTGTTTAAACAAACAAACAAATAAAACAAAATTCCTCTGAAAATGATCAGATACAAGGACTGCACTGAATGTGAGTAACATCCTGGAGAACTATTCCTCAGACCAGTTTGAAGAATTAGAAGAAAGTCTGGTTTTTAATGAATGGAGGGTGGTGCTGGAGATGATGTGCTGAGAAGAATGTCTTTCCAAAACATCTCGAAGCTGAAGGGAAAAACAGACTTCCATCAAATATTGAACTAAGAGGCTTTTCTTAATGAGAAAATTCTCTTCTTATTTGCAGGAATAAAATCTCATTTGAACGTGGCTGGATGTTTTGTGAAGTAACTGAGTGCAAAGCTTTAAAGTCTTAAACCTAAGGTGGAATTTCCCTGCCTGTCACGGTGTTAAGTTTCCTGTTTTCATCAAATCTGACAGCCCTGTCCTAGTTAAAATAAAATAAAATAAAATAAAAAACCCAATGCAGTCTCACCCAAAAGATATTTTACTGTTTTGTTTTCATTTTTTTTAAGGTCCTGAAATGTTTAAACTGAGAAAATGTATAATTTCAAGACAAGTATGAGTAATTTTAAAAGGGCTGGAAAATGGAGTTAAAGCTGTGCTTACAAATTGTGAAACAGTTTTAGTTCCTCAGTATAAAATGACCAAGGGTTTAATATCTCATCATCCACATTGCATGATGCCATTAAAAGATCTGGAGAAATCTCTGTGTGCAAGCGCCAAGACTGAAAATCAGTATTGGATACTGTGATCTATAGTCCCACATACAGCACTGCATTAAAAATAGGCATGATTCTGAAACCACTGTCTGTGAGCACAGGTAACTGTGTCATCTACAAATGCAGGTTAATGCATTTGTTCATGCAAAGAGGTAAACATAATCCAGAAACACTGCCATCTTCTCTCGTCCAAAGCTCATTTAAACTGGACTGAGGTAAAGTAGAAAACTGTTCTGTGGTCAGACAAACTGAAATCTCAAATTCTTTTTGGAAAACATCCTCTGGGATCATCTGGCTTTTTATCAGCACTCACTTTAAAAGCCTGCATCTCTGATGGTGTGGGGCTGCATTATTGTCAGTAGGCACCACCATTAATGCTTTAGAGCAACAATGCTCTCATTCAGATGATGTCTTTTTCAAGGAAGGCTTTGCATATTTCAGCAAGACGATGCTAAACCGGAAGCTGCAGCTATTGCCTGCGATCCAGATCTACCCTAAACTATTTGTACGACAAAGATTCAGGACTGGTGAGCAGCTAGAGTCCTATATGAGACATATGGGACAACCTTCCTCTCAGCTATCGCAGATGTTTATAGACTTGTTAAAAGAAAGAGTGGATGCTGCAGAGTAGTAAACACAGCCCTGTCCAGACTAGGGCTGGGCGATATGACCCAAAAGTCATATCTCGATATTTTTTAGCTGGATGGCGATATAAGATATATATCTCGATATTTTTTTAAGCCACAAAGTAAGAACAAAAAGAGAGTTCTTAGTTAAAGCTGTGTCCCAGATGTCACACAAGCACTTTTATTAACATACAGCACAGATGTACATGAAAAATTACTCAAAAATAAATTATGAGCATTCATTAAATAATAATGCTCCATAAATAAAATAAAACAATGTTGTTTTTGTGCATAACAAAGAGCTCACAATTGTGCAGTCAAAATGTAAACTAAAAGACGCTGAGCGTAATAACAAAGACAGACAGATTTCACAGCAGCTCTATTTCCAAGTTTTACTGCGTGACTGACAGCCTGGAGTTTGAAATCCACTTCATAACCACGTCTCTTACAGGTGCTATTTATGGTCCTTATACACACACAATACGGTAATATTACGTTGAAGCACAGTACGTATCACTCCGCGAGGCTCCTCGGTAGCCGTAATGCGCCGACAATCTATCAAGCGGTGCAGCTCCGTAGCTGACCAAAATCGTACTCAAACATTTTTGACAGATTGCTGAGCGCCGCGTACCACATAAAATCGGTTCGCGGCCATCAAGCACAACCAGAATTCATACATAAGGCGCGCTGTCAACTTTTGAGAGAATAAAAGGATTTTAGGCTATGCAGCCCGTAGGGACTAGCGCGGTTAGCTCGTTAGCATGGTTAGCTCGTTAACACGTTGACGCCGTCCAGCCCCACGCATGAGGCGATGCGCAGTAACTCGTTAACTGGGATTTGCCGTGTCCATCTTGTCGCTGCCTGCACGTGAAGCGATGGGGGAGGAGGGGGAATTGTGTTCAGTGAAGGAGAGGCGAGGCGGAGTAATGTTGCGTAGAGACAAAAGTAGACGAAAGAGAGGCAAACTTGCGGCTCCACAACTATAAGTATAACGTAACATAGACTATATCGATATAAAGGATATTGTCACATCTTATATCTCGTATAAAAATATATCGATATGTTTTAAAAACTCGATATATCGCCCAGCTCTAGTCCAGACTTTGTTTTTAAACGTGCTGCTGCATTCAAATTAAGCCAATATTTTTTTCATAAAATTGTACATTTTCTCAGTTTAAACATTTCATATGTTTTTCATTGTTCTATTATAAATAAAAACATGGGGTTGTGAAATTTGCAAATTGCTGGACTTTTTATTTGTATTTTACAAAGTTTCCCTGGGTGGAAAAGGAAAAGTGATAGTATTTATACTGTAACCTTTGTTTTGTTTCAAGTAGGGGTGGGCGGTATAAACGGTATACGGTAGAAACAACGGCCAACGGTAGAGATTTTGACTATACCACTGTACCTCGATAGCGCATGTTGATGGTGTCATCAAGCCTGTTTTGGTCGAAAGCATCGCAGTGGCTGCAAGCAATATCATCTGCAAATTATGCCGTTTGGCAGTAATAGCAAAGAGAAGAAGCACGTTTTGGAATATGAGGAAAACCAAAAACTGCGCTTCACTTCCGTACCATTGATTCATCAATGTTGAATTCTCTCGCAGCTGCTCTATTTCCATGTTGTTGCAGTAAATTAATGACTAACCTCCTATGGTGGATGGATTATCTCAGTTGTTCTCCTGACTGAAGTTTGGTCCATTTAAAGCATCATGCCATGCGATTGCATTTGTCTCTAACCATCAGGAACCCTCACGTTAACTTTTATCGAGTGGAAAAAGTTAGCGTTCATCCTCTAGCTTCACTGTGTTTGTTATGCTAAAATAGCTGTGTCGCTAGCGGTCACGTAGCACATCATTATATACCAGCTAATCCAACTTCACTAACTCTACAAAAGTCACTGTTGTTTAGTTTTCTGTCTTCATTTATACTGGAAGTGATAGCAGAGCTGTATGTTTAAATTCTTTCAGAAATCTCTCAGTCAGAACATGGTATATCATGTTTAGGTGGAAACTAGCGAGCTAACTTCCTGCTAACTTCTAACTCTGTTAAATTTAATAAATTCTGTTTTCATGCTTGGATGTTAAACTTAATTGTTACACTTGGTAAAGCAGCAATGCTGATCATTATTCTAAAGATGAAAAATTTAGACAGTTTTTAACTCTCAGTGATGCCGCAGTGTTCGTTTGACTTTGGGACCTGAAGAAGACGAAGTTTTGGACCCAGATTACTCCACGAGGCTCCTGACTATGGTAGTTGTAATGTTCCCACAATCCATCAAGTGGTGCGGCTTCGTAGCTTACCAAAGTCGTTCTAAAACATTTTTGACAGATTTTTGAGCGCTTGTACCACATAAAATTGGTTTCGAGGTCAGTAATCACAACCAGAATTCATAGATAAAGCGGATTATAAGGTGCACTGTCGATTTTTGAGACAATTAAGGGATTTTAAGCGCACCTTATAGTGCGGAAAACACGGTATACAGAGGAAAAGAATATATCGCGATATATATCGTTACCGCACATGCTTCAGATTATACTGTGATACGGATTTTAGGCCATATCGCCCAGCCCTAGTTTCAAGCATAAACAGATTTATGATCTTAAATAATTTCTCACAGTTAGTTACTGTATTATCACAAACAGGTTGGATGTATTTGCCAACTTGACCCATTCAATCTCAGAGTGATGGCTCTGACTCTGTCTGTGGGCAACACTTTTTAGTTAAAAAGGTTGGTGAGCAAAATAAAGACTTGACATGAGATAATTTAATCTTATTAGATAAAACAGATACTGACAAAATGTAACTTTGAGGGGAATCATTTGCAGTTGAAAAAAACTCCCATGATAAATATGATGATATGTTGGCATAAACATATAATATATTACAGTGTTAAAAATTGCAATCATATCAGATTCTATTAAATGCTAGTTATTTTTTAAAATAATGTTTTCACTAATTAGCAATATATTTGTGTGATATACACAAAAACTTCAAGAATTTCAAGCTGTTTTCTTTTTACGTTGTCATTATTTGGTAGTGTGTGTGGAATTTTGAGGTGAAAAAGGAATTTAATCCATTTTGGAATAAGGCTGTAACATGAAAAAATGTGGAACAAGTGAAGCACTGAGAATACTTTGTGTACTTCCTCCTTTGTCCCCATTATAATTACTGCTGCTGTTGGACACAGGGCAATCAAGCCTGATCATTAGACATAACTAAGGCTCATAAAAATTATGAAAACTGAAATTATGTCTGTTTGTGCAAACACCGGTACAACGAGGCCCTGAATACATGTTAAAAAGTTATGATAAGCTTCTCTAGAACCTGGTATTGGCCTTGAACATGGTAGCGGAGCCCAGGTGTGTTTATTTAACAGGCTCTGACCTCTGCAGCTGTGAGCAAAGTTTAGTCTGGAAGAGCATGAGTTAAAAAAAAAAACCCTCAAAAAAACTACACATGTAAGAAACCACTTTCTTAACTCCGTGTAGACAAACAGAGGTAAACACTAACTTACACTACTGTGTGCATTTTGACTCCACTTTATAAGTTAAAGGTTATGTGTGATTTACCTACAGAAGTGTGGTATCTGCAGGTTTCCAAATCTGCTGTCAGTGATCACATATATTGAAACATTTTAGGGCCAATCTGTGTTAGCTGCTGAGAATCTGTTTTCTCAGAACAATACTGTGAGATATCCATCCATCGGCTTCCGCTTATCCTTTTCAGGGTCGCGGGGGGCGCTGGAGCCTATCCCAGCTGTCATAGGGCGAGAGGCAGGATACACTGTGAGATATTTATCCTAAAAAAGTTAAGCTCAAGGACTTTAGATAATGGGATTTCAAATGGGCCCTCTGAAAACGATGCTAGAAAATCATCTAAAAACAGCCCTGCCTGTAGAAAAATAACCACAGTAGAGACTTGAAATTTTGCATAATTCCCGATAAGTGCAGCTTTTGTTTTTTCAGGCAAATCCAAGATTGTCAGATGGGAGGAATTCGATACACTGACATCGAATAACCCTGATCTAATTGTGTGAAACTAACTGATGCATTTATCAGTCACTTTCTTCATTTTTAATGATGTTCTGTATAAAATGAGTTTGAAAGAAAAGGAGGAAAGTTATCAGTGATTGCTGTAAACCAAGCAAGTGTCTAATTCTGATAAATATTTAAAGTTAAAAGAATACAAAAATACACATGTACCTACTGTAAGTCCTGATATCATTCAGTAAACCTTTAGTAAATTAATATTGGGTGATTTGTAAATTAAGTCTAAGAAAGTCAATGCTCCAAAGTGAGCTTAGTTGAAGAAAGAAATATGACCTTGCTGCACATCTTTGAATAGCACGGCAACAAATAGCAGTGAATATATTAGAGTGGAGACGGTAAACTGCCAAGACGGCAGACATCAGAGAAACATTCATTTAGATCGAAGCTGAACAGGCTTAGAGAACAACATGAATGGGTTTGCATCAGAAGGTCTCTGCCTCTTCGAATGGAGATCAAACCATATCTTTGTTGATATGTTCTGAGGCAGGGATCGCAAACATGAGGCCCGGTGTACAAAATTTTGCACATTCATGTCTTACAATTTAAACCTAAGAAGTCATGCTGACACATTTCATTCATTTACTAGAGCAACATGTTTTTTTTTATCATGTATAAACACTGAGACATGCTGTTTAAATTGTACTTTTTCTTATTTTAGGATACAGTATGTCAGGGATTAAATGTGGAGGACTTTCACTGGTCTGGTCCACTTAAGCAGTATGTAGCCCACGGTGTAAAATGAGTTTGACATCCCTGATCTGAGGTGTGAAAACTCATCATTATGCATAGAAGATCTTTATTTGTGAAAGAGTTAAATTATTAAAAGATAAACATTTTGAAACCACTGAAAGTGTTTTCTGAGTTGTATGTGGTGCAGCGTCATTCACAAGGCCTACAATAAATACCGCCTTCATCCTAACATATATGTGGTTTTGCGTTTTCTTTAACTTTTGAAAATTCCTTGGCACAAATTTATAAGCTCCAACAGTCTGAGCAGTGCTAAGTTTTTAAATGTTATAATAAGTGTTTGTGAGAAATATTTATACAAAAAGACCTTTATTATCATCCCTCATTAACACCTCTAATCTAAGCTCACAGAAGTGAGTTCTGGGTAGATTAATTTGGCACCGAAAAAATTGCAACTGATGTCAGCAAACAAGAGCTACGCAAAGCCCAGAGAAGTAGTAAGGTTGGATTTCACAAGAGCTGGCAGGACTCCAGCACCACTGGCTGGGTGTCACGTTCAGAAGAAATCTGTTTAGTATTTCGAAATATGCCTTTCCAAGAAAGATGGATTGTTTGTGAATACCAAGAAGCATAATGAATAAAACACATTTCTTAACCTGCTTGTCCTTGCTGCTTTCGAATAACTGGTGTTGTCTCACTCATCCCCATCTTTGTGTAGCAAAAAAAGATAACAAAAACATGTCATTAAACAGGTTGCAGTTTTGAACAGCTGCTAAAATACTGCTATGGATATGCACTCACTGGCCACTTTGTTTGGTATACCTGCTCCGCTGCTTTTTAATGCATATCTGCTAAGCCTGCATTTAGACATGTAAACATGGTCAAGATGACCTGCTGAAGTTCAGACTGGGTATTGAAATGGGGGGAAAAGGTGACTGAAGTGACTTTGAACATGGCATCGTTGTTGGTGCCAGACGGGTTGGTCTGAGTATTTCAGGAACTGCTGATCTGAAGGGATTTTCCCACTCAACCAAGAAATCTGCAGCAACTGCACGATGTTATCACCATGTTTGCACCATGTTTAACCTATACAGTGAAGAATTAAGGCAGTTTTTCAAAGGAAAAAAGGGGGTCCAAGTCACCACTAGCAAGGTGTACCTAATTAAGGTGCCAGTGAGTGTAACTGTCTTACTGCTTCATCATTTCGTTGCGTTAAGAAGCTGCAGTTTCTGCTTCTGCTGCTGCTTCTTTGTGCACTCTGAGCTTCATATAATAAAGTGATTTGAAGTGTGGATGAATGAGACTTAGTCATTTATTCTTTTCTTGAGTTTAATGCAGGTAACAAGAAATGCATCCTTTAAATTGTGATAGTGCAAAAGATGTAGCACGTAGTGGTGTCTGGAAAAACAAGCAACATGCAACTAGCTTAAAATGGACACTGGGCTAGCTTGTTAGCTCAGAAATTTCTTAGACATGTGGATGGACAAATCTGAAAATGTCACTCACTCTTAAACTGAAAGCTTAACTATAAAGAATTTTACTAGCCAGTTTCCCAAACACGGATTAAACCTAAAAGACTAAAAGGAAAAAAAAATCTGTGACAACTCTATTGAAAAAAGGTTTAGTCTAGGATGAGGCTTAATCCATTTTGGGGGAATTGAGCCGTGTATTTAACAAAGGCCTCAGTCATACAGCGAGCCCCCGGCAACCACTGGTTGCTAGTGAAAAATGTGTATTCCCTAACTGGCTGGCGGATGCTTGTTAGCTTCCAGCAACCACTTAACCAATCAAAAACCGTGAGTCAACTGCTTTCAACAACTTCTGTGTTCTTATTGTAACACCTCACCTCTATGTTCTAGATAAGAATTAATAAATAGCTAAAGCTGCTAAACAGAAACAAGCAAACAAACTGAAAATAAACTGAATTAAAGGCAAAATGTCAAAAATAAATAAAAATAAAAACTAATCAGAAAAGAATTTTAGAGCGCTCAAGCACTCCCAAAACCATAGTAGCCCTGAAAATAATAGCAATAATAGTTTGGAAAATAATGCTAAAATGCTAACTTCTAATGCTAACCCAGAAAGAAGATGAAGAGGTAATCTAACGACACAAATCAGTGGTGCAGATTTAAAACAAGTCTTACCTGAAGCGTTAGCAGGCAAAAGTGCAAATTGTTGTGATGATGAAGGGTGATTAAAGTGACTTAATAAGTTTCTGCTTAAGCATATTTGCTGTTTAAATAGCGTCAAAAACACTGGCTGGCTAATTTTAACCTTCAGTGTTTGTTTACAGTATAGGACAGTTACAGATCCAGGTATGAACAAGTGAAAAGAATGTTACCTGTCCATGGCCAGCAGCAGCCCGTATTGATTTAGGATATCGGTATGACTTTATTGTTATAAATTCTGTTTCACTGTTACCTATGCACAGAGAAGGAGAGAGGAAGACAGAGAGGGGGAGGACAGAGATTTCTGAGATAAATAATATTTGTGTTTTCTTGTTTTCAGTACAGCTGGTCTTCTACATGCATTAAGCACTAGGTTGTTATATATTATTTTAGAATCTTTACCCAAGTCATGGATTTTTTTATTTATCAGTTATTGTGCAGAAAAACTGCAAAAGAATGCAAATGTGCAAAGTTTAATAAAGTTAATCCAATTTTCTTACAAGCAAGCTGAAACTATAAACATACAGAGATTGTTACTAATGTATAGCACCTGCAGCAGTGTGGCAGTCGTCGAAGTAGTAACATTCGTTCAGCATGGGAAGCTGGTATAGAATATTTTAGTAAACCAGGAAAAAAAATTCTTTGCCTTAAATAACAGTGCCTCAGCAGAGGTTTAGATCTAGTTACGCCCCGGTGGGAGCGTACTGGTTTAATGGTGGTAGTGGGCTGGGCCTTCGTCAGCTGTGTGGTTCAGCTGGGTGGACTGCCCTGAGAAACTTAACATTACCCACATGTCTCCTCCACAGCTCCACACCATGGCTCACACTCTCACCATGCTCCTCTTTGTGCTTCACATCCTCACTGCTTCGGTGCTGCAGTCGGCCTCAGAACCAGGTAGGATTTTGAATATTTATTTCAATAAATCAGCATGCATGTTTGTAAAGCTGTGGAAGACCTGATTCAGGTTTGAAAACACAGTCATTAAATGACATTAATTCGTGCCTTTGGTTGTGTTTTGCAACTCTACTGCTATGACATCTGGTGCCTTCTACTAGCCAGATTTTCAGATGCTGTTGAACTGTTTTGTGGGAATAAAAATTGAGGAACATCATAATAACTGGGGAACTATTACCAGAGATCAGGATGCTTTTAATGTTCACAGGAGACTTTGAGCCTAGTGTAATGTAAAATACTAATAGTTGCATACTTACTGACTTGTTTTGGCTTTAAATGAAATGGGTTGCATAACACATTCACAGAGAGCCTCGGTGAGCAGAGAGCAGATTTCTAGTGAAGTGGCTTCCCAGGAATTCTGAACAGAGAGCACTCGGCTGTTGTTAAACAATGGGAAGCTGTTCAGTTCGTAGAGGCCTGGCTTTCTACCAAACACTCCGCAAATGGAAGTGGAAATGCTGTGTATGTGGACACATAGGCTGTGTTTTATCCACAGTGATAAACTATGTCTGTGCTGGTTATTTATGTCACACACGGACATCCGGTGCTTTGTCTTGTTACATAATGCTCAGTAAGTTAGCAGAGGTGTGGACAGAGAACATAATCTCCTGCTGTTTGCTATTATCCTCTTTGTGCTCAGTACCCTTTAGGTGGGATTTTACAAGGCCGCTGTGTTTTGACAGGAGCGTTTGCTGCTCTAGAAAAAAAAAAGAGACTGAGGACAACTTGTTGATTGAAAACAGTGAAGTCACAAGTAAAAGAGTTCT
Source organism: Pundamilia nyererei (assembly GCF_000239375.1). Classification (NCBI taxonomy): domain Eukaryota; kingdom Metazoa; phylum Chordata; class Actinopteri; order Cichliformes; family Cichlidae; genus Pundamilia; species Pundamilia nyererei. The sequence goes on from NW_005187417.1 coordinate 2,357,069, forward strand.
TTTTAAAAACAGATTTGGTAACACGCTAGCCAGCTTGTAGTGACCTGTACATTTCTGACTCACTCCAGTGATCTCAAATGTTGTGGAGGGATTCTTATTGGTTTAGTGTCACCATGGTTAATGGCTGCTTGTCCAGTGGGAGGAATATCTACAGAACCAACATAAACTTCATGATCTAATTGTGTAATATGAGAATCTACACTGGAATTTTTTAGTGTAGACAAGATTTTCAGAATCAACATAAATTTAAAAAGGCTGAATCATCATCAAAATATAGCCAGAGGCCTTGAAATTGTATTTACACAAATGTACACTATATGGACAAAGGTACTGGGACCCTCTTTGTAGCTATAATAGCCACTATTTGGTGTTGTGCTTTGTGATGTAATGCTTGCGTGCAATTGCCCTGCCATAGAAGCCCATTCCATGAAGCTTCCACTGCAGTTTCTGTGCTGATGTTATATCCATAGGAATTTCTAGCTCTGCAGTAGCTGACTCAGCAGATCATTGGCGATGTTTATGCACAGTGGTCCCTCGTTTATTGCGGGAGTTACGTTCTTAAAAATAACCCGCGATAAGTGAAATCCGCGAAATAGCCAGCTTTATTTTTTACAATTATTATAGATGTTTTAAGGCTGTAAAACTGCTCACTACACACTTTATACACATTTCTCAGACAGGCATGAACATTTTCACACTTTTCTTTCTTATTTAAACACTTTCAAAGTTCAGACCTGATGGTGCAAAACATTTCGTTGACATTGTTGTGTTTGTCGGGGAGAAAACGTGCAAACATATAGTACAGCGCTTCAGAGTCACACTGCTAGTGATCGAAGAATTATGTAAATTTGACAAGCTGAATGCATTCTGTACTGTACAATAGGGCTGGGCCATATCATACCGTTCACGGTAATACCGGTATAATGTTGGGCAATGATAAGAAAATGAAATATCGCGATAGAATATGGGTAAAACGTGCATGCGTAGTGCCTTTGTTTTCATACGCACATGGCGGAAAAAGTATGGCAGCGGAATGAGAAGAAATGAGAATGAGAAGGGCGAAAGCGGATCGTTGAATGAAACGGATGAACCAGAATTAGTTTGTAAAAATGCTCCAACTTCAGTGGTGTGGAACTGGTTTAGCTTTCGTCCATCAGATACACAACAAAGCACTATTTTTGGTAGAGCATGCTAGCGGGCTGTCGTTATTACCTTGTTGTTTGGAAAATACGGCACACTTAAAATCAATCCTTTGATTTTTCTGAAAATCGACAGTGCCCCTTATAATCCCGTGTGCCTTATGTAGGAATTCTGGTTGTGTTTACTGACCTTGAAACGATTTTATGTCGTACACGGCGCTCGAAAATCTGTCAAATGTTTCAATACAACTTTGCTAAGCTACAAACCTGCACCGCTTGATGGATTGTCGGAGCATTACTGCTATTGTAGGCAGGAGCCTCGCGGAGTGATATGTACTGTGCTTCAACATAATATTACTGTATTGTGCGTGTATAACGTCTTTTTAAGTTTTGTGGATATTATACATGGTTATACTGAGGATATGTCGGCCAATTTCCACTGGAAATGCATTTTGGTTAAACTGTCCGCAAGGAATTTGCATTTGCACTGTTACATTTTTATATAACTTTAATGCACATAAAAACAGCAGCTTGTTTAAGTGAAAACACATTGATTTTTATTTTATTTTTTTGCACTAATAAAATGTGGCGTTGCAAAGTATTTTGTCTAGTGTCAATTATATTGTCCGTTATATCGTTATCGCAAATTTTGAAATGAATATCGTGATAAATAGTTTTGAAGGCGGGTCATCTACCAATCAGTTCAATCGCTGGCTGCTCCAGTCTCCAGACTGCATGCCTAAGTAACCTTTGGCCTAGATACTGAACCCCAAGTTGCTCTTCGATGTGTTCATTGGAGTATGACTGTGTGTAAAAGGCCCTAGGTGTAGAAAAAGTGCTTGTATGAATTAGGGCTGCCACAAACAATTATTTTGATAGTCGACTAGTCACAGATTATTTTTGCGATTAGTCGCCTAATCAGATCATGCATCCACTGGACGTAAAGCGTACAGCTTATTGCAGCAGCATGCGTCTGCTCTTATATAATTATCATTAGCTTACAGCTTGAAGTGTTTAAGGTATGTGCTAACTAAAAATAAAGACAAGATGATAGTTTATTAAACTTTTAATGAAATTTGTTTTTTTTAGTTTGTTTTTGTTTTTTTTACTTTTAATTCCACTCACTGGTTAGATTTGGCACTGAAAACGACTGCTGAGTTTAGGTAAAATCTCCGTGGATAGGATTAGGAGAGGACTGGTTTGGATTTAAACACACCCTTTCACAACAATGGCCCTGTTTGTTGTGAAATAATGAGTTGGGAGGGACCAATTGGGCTCAATTAATCCTTAACATGGTGCATCAGGGCAAGATGCAAAAGGACAACTTGTGCCTTTTTTCATCTGCCATATCAGTAGTTTTGACAAAGGGGCACTAGTTGATGCCCTGGAGATGAGAAAGGGCTGTAACATCTGAGGCAACCAGTGAGGCATAAAATACCACACTCAATCTGGCATTTCCGCTAGCATTTTGAAAATGAAACGGTTAAACATAAATGAAATAATTAAGAAATGTAACTGGCTTTCAAAGTAATGATGATGAAAGCAGAGGAAAAAGTTAGAGGATTTTAAAGAGTTAAAAAATAGTGAACAATCAGTCGGCTTTAACAGTTTTGTTCTTGTTTCACAATAAAAGTCAACATTATCTGTTTCAAGTTTCAAGGTTGTTTTGTTTTTTTCACCTAAGGTAACAAAACTTTTACAATAGCTCTGTCACATCTTAAGGGGTGTTTATGCTCTTTCTTTCCTCATTGCTTGTTCCATTTGGCCCCTTATATGATCATCTGGGTCAAGCTACAGCATTGGAACAAATAGTACATTTCTTTTGAGAGCACACATAGCCAAAAATAACTCCTCTCACTTTCCAGCTATACTGAAGCACCAGCTGTGGGAGGTACTACTTCTAGGAATTGAGTGGTCTATGTAGGGGTCAACAAGTGTTTTTCCTCTTTGCTACTAGAGCACCACAGGGGATATTACTTAGAAATCAGGACATTTGCCGTTGATAAAACAGCATTTCCTCTCTTAGGAGGTTATATTGTTGCTTTTTGGCATGAATAAACTGTTTTCCTGCCCATGATTTGCCCATAAAGCTTGTTGGGTCTCTAAAAGGCTGGAACTTTAATCACCGATAAGGGCTTCTTGGCTCTTAGCCAAGGAAGGAAATGGCTTTTCTAAATGTAGCGCGTAAGGCATTTCCCCCCTGAGAGTGCACTTATTGATGTCTGAGCATGTGAATCTCTAAATCACTGTTTTCGCTGTCTGCTCACAGGAAAGACATTAATGAAGGCTTCCCACCAATATGCTGAGCACAGGTTAACAGGTGCAATAAGGGGAAAAACATGAACTGATTAATTAGGTGGATTTGGTAAGTATACGAGGCAGTCCGTCAAAAGGAAATTAATTTATCTGCTATTTCCCTTCAGAGCTAAAACATAACACATCTTATCAAAACAAATCACACAAGGGTGTTTTGTTTTACCCTGAAATAGGCTGCCAGGAGGCCTCTGAGAAATAAACATGCAGTAAACATGTTTACCCCGTAAGCTCGTGGCAGATCTGTAAGAGAAGCCCTGTAATGAGAACAAGCTGTAAGCTGATATTGCCATCTTGGAAACCGTCTGCGTGTTTTGTAGCTCTAATGATATCTGCTGCTCCAGAACTCCTGCTCACATGTTTACTTACACCACAAGTGAACTCTGCTTGGTGGCTGCTAAGCAAACACAGCAGCACTTTGATGCACAAGCACAAAAATGAAAACCCTTTGCAAGCCAGTCTAGTTTTTTTAATCACTTCTCTGCCTGCAAATGGCCCAACTACATAACATGTGTATAATACGCTGTGGCACAATACCCTTTTCCATTTTGTCTTCTTTTTCACTTTCACTCAGTACTTTAAATACAAGTGAAATTAACCCTGAAATCACAGAATTGTTGTTAGCAAAAGTGTTTCTAAAATAAAATTACTCTGCTTTCATCGTATTATATTTAGTGCTGTCAGCGTTAATCTCGTTAAATCAGAATCAGAATACGTTATTAATCCCGAAGGAAATGACGTTAATGCCATACCCGCATTAACGTGGCAAATTTCCATTAGCCAGTTAGCGCGGATTGCCCCGTACGTGGGGCTGGACGGCGCTAACGGGTTAACGATCTAACTCGGTAACGGAGATTTGCCACGTTAATGCGGTTATGGCGTTAATGTCATTTTAACGAGATTAACGCTGACAGCACTAATTATATTATATTATATTATTTGGTCGCAACTTATCTTAAACTCAAACAAATAACAGTGCGGCACCCCATTTGCTTTTTCCTTTTAAGACCATTTTAAGCAGGGAAGCTGTGCTTTTAGCAAATCAAATCATGATTATTTCACAGCAATGTTGTTACCATCGATTGAGTAATAATTTCACCTCTTATCATTTTATTGGGACATAATTAAAGTCGCATTCATTTGAAAGCACTTTATTGTTTTAGCTGGTGGAGCTAAATGAATTACGATTAATTTGCAACCTGCTGGGCATTCTGACTAATAACATGCCTTATTTAGAAGTTATTACATATCCACATAGTGTTACTGATTGACCAGAATGGTCAGCATACCTTCTGCCCATTGAAACAAGAGTATTATTTAACACTTTCCATGGCATCAGTAATCTCCTTTTTTAATTCGAATCATACAGAGACCATATTCAAACCTCTGTGTCATTGTTTTATGCAAACTATACTTCCCCAGTCACGTGCCTACATGTCCCTTGAGATCATAGATTATATATGAAGCTAGATAAGATAGATGGTGTCACTGTGGTGGTAGAAACACACTTCGAGTCAGAAACATTCGAGGAAAACTGTTTGAGGGTCAACACATGAGATGCACATGAGATGCAGATAGTTATTTTTGCATTTTGAATGAAATTACGCACTTTACAATATGACTTTGTGTATATCAAACTACAGTATATAACTCTTTCCAAGGTTAAGATTTTCTATGCCGGCACTACAGTCATGTGAAAAACCGTTTTCACACGACTCTGTGCAACCGAGTGAAAAACTAAGTACATCCTTGCTGCTTCCATTATTAACAAGCGTGACTAGCTTTTTTGGGGGAAAAAAAAGAAGGCAAAAAAAAAAAAGAGGTTTTGACATGTTGCCGGTCTGGAGCATCCAGGTTCATTTTAGCACAATTCCAGAATTTTTTTTTTCCAGGAATGGATACCCAGCAATTCTACCCCAAGGTCATACTGTGTAATACTCAGAAAAACTGTAAAACCTCCCCCGAGCTAGATCCTAAAATCTGCAGGCCTCAGTTAGCATGTGAAATGCTTGACAGTACAATTAGAGAAAGACTGAACAAGTCCAGCTTGTTTGGAAGGGTTTCTTGGAAAAAAGAAAACTCTTCTTCTCTCTAAAAAGAACATGGCAGCATGGTTTAGATTTGCATCTGAACAAACCCAAAGGCATCTGGAACAATGTCCTGCCATAACACATGCAGATCACCAGACCTCATACCAACTATCAAGCATGGTGGTGGAGGGGTGGTGATTTGGGCATCTTGCAGTCATTGAGTCGACCATGAAGTCCTTTGTATTCAAAAATATTGTGTCTGAGTGCAAAAGTGTTTCAGTGATCCAAAGTACATCAGCAAATCTGCAAGTTACTCATTTATACAAAAGGATCTACAACACCCCCCCCCCCCGGAGACACACACACACACACACAATTTCTGTCAATGATTAACATTACAAGGAGATCAAAGTTGAATTTCACTTGAAGTGCAAGTGCAATTGCATCAGAAAGTTCTTATTTGTTGATTTTTTTTTTCCTTTAAAAAAAGGAAAAACAAATATCTGCATTGCTCCGCCTACCGTCAGTGGGGCCCTGCCTACAGTTTAAGAGTAATTAATAATAATTAATATGAAGTAATGTTCTTGAACGCTCACATTCAAGCGCATACCGACTCAAAGAAATGTTCCATGTTTTCATTTATCACTAAACTGAGCTACAGGAATCCACCACATAGCTGAGTGTCAAATTAATTATTCTCTTAATCCTGACACAGTTCTAAGGAGGAGCAGGGGATCAAATACACAGGTTATTCTAACCCATGACGGCTTTTTCTCTGAAGCAGGCCAAAGCTATTCATCTGCTGCCTCTCAGATGTGAAGGAGTCATCTCATTGTCACACTTCTCATGTTTTATCCTCTCGGACATGTTGATGTAGTCAGCTGCCTGCAGCTACTGCTGTGTTTACCTAACAGCCTGTTTTAAAAAAAAAAAAAAAAAGCTCTCAGCTTTCTATTTAAAAGGACACCTACTTGACATTTCACAAACATATCCCCATTCTCCCATGCAGACTGCTGTCCATACACGCCCTATTTAGCCAAAGCAAGTCACGTTTAACCACCCAAGTCAACAAAATACACAAAATAGATAGCCCCAACATACAAGATGTACTTTGCGGTGTCTCCCAGCACAGACTCAAGATTCCAGGAGACGGGCGGTTAATTCTAGGAGCTGGACAAGGCTGTAGAAGGTCCTTAACCCATCAGCAGGATGGTATCTGCTCCTTTGTGGACGGAGGAACAGGATAAGAACTGCCAGAGCTACAAAATGACCTTCAGCAGTCTGCTGTTGTGAATGTCTCTACATGCATAAAGGACACGGGGTCCATACAGACTACAGAATACAATTTTCATTTGCAATGAAATTTCAGCAAAATGGATTAACCTGCTGTGTATTCTTTTCATTTCTATCAAACAATGTAGCGTCCTTCCAAATCTAACACATTGCCCAGTCCATATCAGTGTAGATATCCAGTGTTCCTTTGGATTTTTTGATCAGTGTACAATAAAATAAAATTCAGGAAAATAATAAAAAACCAACATATAGTGTAAAAGGACATGATGGACACACAAAATTTAACTGTTTTTAAGATGAGATAATACCGGCTTTTATTTGGTTTTCACTTGGAGGGAAAAAAGCCCAAAAAAATCACTCTTCCCATCAGCGCTGCTGATTTGTTCTGTGAAAGTCAGGAAAAATCAGCTGAAGCGCCAACATCCTTAATTATAAGTTTTGTGCATATGTGGATTAAAAAGTGCCTTTTTATTTGGCAAAACTAATTTCCTTGTTTTGGGTTTTTTTTTTTAAATTCCCACATTCCTGATTTGATATCAAATATTATTAAAAAAGATGAACCCAAAAGTGTAGAGGCGGGCTGTTAGAGATCATGCATGCAGATCTCTAACAGCAAGAGTCCAAAACAAAGAAAAAATAGAATCCAAAACTAAACTAGGAACGCTTGGAAGTAAACAGGTGGAGGACCACATGACACAACCACAAAAATGAGGATTGGATGCCTTTATACGGAGACACATAAGGGCTAACAAAAAACAGCTGAGAACGATCAGAAAAGGGCAAGGGTAGGAAGTAAAAGTGCACACAGTTTCTAAAGGAAGCAAACAGAAAAGAATACAAACATTTACCAAGTGCGACAAGAAAACATACTGAACATGTCTACACAAGAAGACAGGGGCGAGGAAACACTAAAAGACGAAGACAAACAGGGAACTAACTAAACAAAAACTCCGTAAAGACATCAGTAAATAAAGATAACACCTGAAGACTCAAACGACAAAGGTAGAAAAACAAGACACCATAAAGACTGAATAGGGAAGCTCAGAAAATAAACATGTCAAAACTTCTAAACAAAAGGCACTAAATTAAAACTGCTCTACAAACAGTAAACTAGACACACAGAGAATCCAAACCTAAAAATAACCAAACAAAATGCAGGGACTACGGTCCCTGTGGAGATGATACACAAATCACAAACAATATGAACAAAACTGAAAACCTTTCATTTAAAAAAAGGAACAAAGTGTAAACCAGGAGCTCCCAAAATTGTAGCGCCAGTTAACAGCATTTTGTTTTAAGGTGAAATCTCTATAATATTGGAGAAAACCGAAACCGTTGCCGATCTTGCTCTGAGCTGCACAGTGGTGGAGTCTCAGGGAGGGGCAGCCATCTGGTGCGACTAGTTGGAAAGCGAGGGGAAGGTGCGAAGTTTAGCAGAGAGAGATGACAAACAGCACACAAAGGAAACATTTGGCCTGTTAGAGGCTTCATTAAACACACACCGGGAACACAAAGCTCCGGAAGCCGAAACATCTGCAGGAAGGAACAAGAACAAAGCAAGTGGGACTTCATGGGGGAAAAGACACAAGGTTAATGGTTTATCATCATTATGAAAATATGATGATAAACAAGGACAGAGGGGAATAGGGGTGAGGTGCCCAGCACAAAATCACAGGAGGTCCTCCAGATTTGTAGTTTAAAGCCCAATCTGAAAAGAAGAGAGGGTACCTGCCTCCTGAACCTAAACTGGGAGTTTAGCTGATAGCTGAAGACTTCGTCTCCCGTTCCTCTTTTAGAAACTCTAGGAACCACAAGCAAGCCAGCGGTCTGAGAGAGAATTGCTCCATTGGGATAATATGATACTATGAGGTCTTTGAGATACGATCAGGTCTGATCCTTAAGAACTTGGTATGTCAGGAGGACTTTCATGTCAACTCTGGATTTAGCAGGCAGCCAATGATGATATGGAAGAAATGTGATCTCTTTCCTAGTCTCTGTTAGTGCTTTCACTGCAGGATTCTGGATAACAATACAATTACAATACAATACAATTTTATTTATATAGCCCATTTAAAAACCAGATATATGCCAAAGTGCTTCACAGAAACCAATTAAGAGCAATAATAAATACAAGTAAATAAAATAATAAAATGAAATAAATAAAAATAAAATATACTGACAGGTAGGAGACATAACTAACCAATGATACAGCAGGTAGGCACAAGCCGAAAGGCTGAAGGTTAAATCATAAAAACATTAATAAAAGCAAAAAAAGATAAGTTACAGTACACTTAAAAATGCAGGGTCTAGGAGGCAGGGAAGGCAAGGCTAAATAAATACGTTTTTAATCGAGATTTAAAAAATCGAATTTAATCAGATGCGTTAGGTAGTTTAAATCTGATCTATCCGAAAGGTCCTTTTCTGTTACGATGGGTACCCACTCTTCCTCCATTGCCCCTGTTACCTCAGGTGTCCCCCAGGGGTCTGTGCTAGGTTCTATGCTGTTCTTTTTATACTTGTTATCCTTGGGCCGAATCTTTGCTAAATACAATTTTTTTTTTTAATTAACTGAAAAATTTCCCCGATAAGTTGGGAATGAACAATCTTCTCTAGGATTTTAGACAGAAACAGGAGTTTGGAAATAGGTCTAAAGTCAGCGAGATCTTTCTGATCGAGGCAGCTCTTTTTGAGTATAGTTTGCACTACAGCATGTTTAAAAGCAGCCGGAACACAGCCCAATAACAATGACAGGCTTATTAGTAATAAAATACGGGGCCCGATAACGTTAAACCCATCTTTAATAATGCGAGATGGGTGGAAGTCATGAACAGCGTTTGAGTGTTTTAGGTGATCAATTATACCCTTAAGAGTAGGGAGCGAAACTGGATAAAACTGATTGAGGTTAGTGGAGCATCGTAAAGCTGGGGCCTGACTCATCACAGGGGGGTGCAAGACTCTTAGAGATAAGATTCTGCCTGCAAAATGATTTAAACATTCTTCACAAAGAGCTAAGAAAGACTATCTAGGCATTTCAGGACAGGGATTAATCAATGAGTTAAAAGTTTTAAATAAAAAATGTGGATTGTGACTGTTATTTGTAATGACAGCCCACAGGAAAGCCACTTTAGCCAACTTAACAGATTTCTGAAATTCTGGCGGGTCCTGCGAAGGATATCAAAAAACACCTGGAGCTTATCTTTTTTCCACCGTCTTTCAGCTTGGCTGCAAACGTGTCATAGAGCACGTAAAGAGTCATTTAACCATGGCTGAGAGAAACTTCCAAGCCATTTTACCTTTATAGGGGCCACAACATCAAGTAAAGAGGAGCATGTATTCATTTAAACAGTAATGTATTGTGAAGGTTCAGACAGACTTAGTGGATTTTTAGTTAAAGCTAAATACAGCAGATAATACTGAAAGTTTCTGGTGTCCCGTGCGACACCTATTTTGTGTCATCTTTGCACTGAAAGTTAGTTTAAGGCCTTGGTGTTCACTCTCAGGGCTCGTCATAGTAGATCTAAGGAGCTTGGAAAGAAGGTGACTGGACTTAGAACTGAGGAAGCTTCTTGGATGAGAGGTGAAACTTCAGGAAACTTAAAGAAGTCCACTAACCTTCTTTCCTTAGACTACCATGACCTGGATGACTGAGAACCGGCACACACATTCTTGTGTTTTAATATTTGTCTTTTTATTTGTTATTTGCTGTTGGGAAGTACTTTGAAAGCCCCAGAAAGGTTCTATATAATATATATATATGCTAAATATATGTGTCTAAACGTTTGCATAACTATAAATTGTGAATGTGAACATATACACAGCATTTTGATATGAGTTCAGCATTTGCAGTAAATTGAAAGACAACACGTTTGTGCTTTAGGGTTAAAAAAACCCCCTGCTAATCGTTTCCACATAGTTTTGGAAACTGCCCACATTCAATCAAATTGCCAAGTCAAGTCCAAATCAGTTTTTATGACTACCACAAGAAAAGTCCCACGCATATCTTGCAGAGTGCAGTAGATATTTGGCGTCATCAGTATTGTTTAAACAAATGTTTAAAGTGGTGTTATGTTACTGTGTTGCAGAAAGCATTGAATAAAGGGGCGAAATGACCTTATGGTTGAACGTGTTGAGCATGCACATCAGTGCTTGAAGAGAACAAGAAGCAGTGCTAAATTACTAACTATGCACTGAATATTATGCACCACTTAAACTTTGGTTTCTGAATTAAATATGTTTTTCTTCATTCTGTACAGAAAAGACCAGTTAAACCACATTATGCTCACATTTTTCACCTTTGCATTGATCACAGTTCACACAGACAGGATCTGGGACAGAGTATCGTAAGGAAACTGCAGAAATGTGCTCTCTGCACACGTGTTTCGAGTTTATTCAGGCAGTAAAACAGATTCCTGGAGGTTCTTTCTGTGTAACTGTGTTTCTAGGTAAGGCAAAAGCAAATAGCTTGTTCCGTGAGCGTCGTGGCACTGAACTCTCCAGCTGCTGCTTTCTCTTAAAGAGCAATAAAATGACTTCCAGGAAACTGCTGATACTCGCCTTGTGGCTGCGCTCCTCAGTGGAGTTAGATTACCATCATTAGCTTGTCACTGAAGTGTATCTTTGCAATCCTCAAAAGCAACAAGATTTTATAACACTTGCAACAAGGAAAAGAAAAGAGAAGTAGATATTGCTGTATTAAAGATAATTATGCATAATCTTCCCCTCTGTTCCTCTCTCCCCATTTCCTTCAGTTCTCTCTGAGAGACGTCCACACCTCACTGGCTGTGCTTCCCCAGACATGATGACTTTCCGTTGCAGATGGAATGTTGGCCCTTTCCAGAATCTCTCTGATCCCAGAGCTCTCCGCTTATTCTACTTTATAAATGTGTAAGAAGAAAATATCTATCATCACTACCAGAGTGCTTTTTTGGGAAAGATTAGGAAGGGGAAAAAAGAAGAAAAACATGGGTCATAGGTGCTTGTTTTGTATAGGCATTCGCACATCTGCAGGTTCTTAAGCACAGCTTTAAAGAGTTTCTACACATATATAGTGTGAGGAAAACACCAGTTGTTTGCAATGATTTTAAAGTATTAGAATAGAAGTATTTTTAGCCTGTTAAGTGAGCAAAAACACAGTAGAAACACTTTATGTGTAGATAAACCATCATTTAGCTGCTTAGGTCAATCAGGGCCACTGGGTTTATACCTCCAATGCGTAAAATTTAAACTTATGGTGCAGACATTCACTCTGTTGACAAAGCAAAGTCCAGCTTATATTGTAACGTTTAACACGCCTAACTTCGGGCAGTTTACGCTTTATTGCCTTAAATACTCTTTTTAAGTACACACGTTTTCACACAGGCAAAGTAAATTTTCTAATTGTCAGCAAATGCAATAAAAAGATAAAAGAGGAATAATGAAAATCCCAGTTCCAATCCAGCTCCAGACTGTCACCAGGCCGGCCTGCACTACCTTCATGACCCATGAATCCTTTGGCTGTATTTTATGTGTTATCAGCTGTTGCTTGATTGTGAAACTAGGAAAAACTAGATAAATTGCTTTAATTTTACATACATGTCATACTTGATGAATTCATATAATACAGTTGTTTATTCCTCAAAACTCAAACAGAATATTTAAAAGATTAGTTAATCATACTGCCTCTTTTCATTATTATCTATAATTCCCCTCAGAACAAAATGCCATTTATTAGCAGGGTAGGTCATAATCTTATCTGCAGATTACCATGAAATCGCATTTCATGCATACATGGGAACAACCCTTTGTTCGTGACCTTGCACTGCTCATGGATTTCTTACTGTAACTGACTAATGCGCTGATCCTGTCCCCCACCATTCAGACCCCCTCATCTGTCTTCTAAAAATTGGAGTGAATGTCCTCACTACAGCAACGAGACGCCAAACGAGTGCTTTTTCGATCAGAACCACACCTCGATCTGGACATATTACAACGTCCAGCTCCGTTCCAGGGATGAGACCATCCTCTATGATGAGAAGGGTTTCTTTGTTAATGACATTGGTGAGTTCACTGCCTCTTTACACACACTGAAATTATTATGTTAGAAAAGACTAATAAAAAGATACAGTTGTAAAGTTTTCGCATGTTACACCGTCACCACTTTTAACTGTCACAGCATCACAAGTACGTGAGGTGGTTATATGACATTTTCAGGGGTGAACAATACTTTTGATCTTTGTTACAAAATTTTGTTTCTGTTTGATCTTTTTCTTATAATTCGCTAGAGAAAACTTCAAAAAGGGAATTTTTGGTTAACATAAAGGGTTATGGCCAAAGTTCAGGTCATCCCTCCTATGATTGCCTGTGCAATTATGGATAACATCTCCCATGAGTCTTAGCATTTGCATATTTTTCAGGCTTCATAGGAGCTGCAGAACAGGTTTAACAGAGCTACAGTGGTTTCTAGTGTCCTGCAGAATTGATTATAAAATGCTCTTGCTTGTATATGAGACTCGCTTACATGGTCAGGGCTTTGCCACATTTCTGATAATCTGTTACTTCACGTTATCCTCGACTCCTAAATTGTTACACATCCAGTATTCCTCAAAAAGAAAAACTGGGGATGCAGTTTTTCGCCCGTCAGCCTGAAAGGTTTGGTTTATTGTCGTCACCCCGCCAGGCGGCATATCTCTCACCTCTTCTCTCTTTGTGTCTGCTTTAAAGGTTTATTTATAAAGGACTTATCTGTATTGACGTTTGCAAAGGGCAATAAATGGAACATTTAAAAAATAGAGCAAAGACATATCTTCCAGCTTTTCCTCTAACGCCTCGTGCAGCTCAAAGTTTTTCACTTACTGTTGTGAAAACGCTTAGTTAGGGTCTTTATAGAGCACAGAGCACACATGACTTTCATCTACTGATAGTTTCATAACATTTTTTCTCCCCCCCGCCCCTTTTTTTTATTGTTTAGTCTAAGCCTATTTTTCATAGAAATATCTACAACAATGTGCTTACAACTTTGTGCCAACTGTTTGGGAAAAACTTTTCCTGTTTCAACATGATTAAATCTGAACATTGACGACGAGCCAAGCCATCAGTGGCTGACTTCACTAATTCTCTCGGGCCGAATGTGACTAAAGGCTTGATGTCAGGTTTTGAAATCTTGCTTCAGGATGACTTGCAGCCAAATTCCAAGAAGAGGCGATTACAGCAGTGCATGTATTCCATTTGCTTTGTAAAAACAAGTTCAGCAATCATTTGCAATGTCCTGGTCTTTGCTTGCTTTCATGTAGGCAGTGAAAGAGACAGTCGAGGACAGTGATGTAAGGATCCGTCTGTTATTACTCAACAAATTAATTAGTTCAGTCCAGTGGAAGACTTCCTGACACCAGCCCCCTTACTGATGAAAAAGTGCTCTAAAGTGAGCTTCTGTTCCGCAGTGCAACCGGATCCTCCTGTCAGCCTGAACTGGATGCTGCTGAATGTGAGTTTGACTGGCATCCACTATGACATACTGTTGAGCTGGAAGCCTCCTCCATCTTCAGGTGTGGAGACAGGGTGGATGAAGCTGCAGTATGAAGTTCAGCACCGTGACAACAGCTCCAGGGTGTGGGAAATGGTGGGTGTGTCATGAATCTAATAAACAGCTCAAAAAAATTAAAGTAGCACTTCAAACTTCTCGGGTATTTATCTGGTCAGTTAAATAGCAGAAGGGTTGTTAATCAGTTTCAGGTGCTTTGGTGTTATTAAAATTAACAACAGATGCACTAGAGGGGCAACAATGAGACAACCCCAATAACAGGAATTGTTTTACTGGTGGAGGCTGCTAACATTTTTACCTCCTATTTTTTTGGTTTTTGGTTTTTTTGCTTGCAATTGTGGGGTTTTTTTGCATTTGGCTAGGGTCAGTGTCACTATTGTTAGCATGCGGCAATACCTGGACCCTAAAGAGGTTGCACAAGTAGTCCAACCTCAATACAAGATGAGCACTGCCGAGGTACAAAATGCACTCCAACAGGCTACTGGTGTGAATGTCTCTAACCAAACAATCAGAAATGTCAGGAGGGTAGCCTGTGGGTCTGACATTGATACCGCTGACTGGCCCCGAAATTCGCCTGACCTAAATCCAATAGTTATGTTTTGGTCAATCTGACACTGTCAGGTTGCACCTTCAAGCTCAGTGACTCCCAGATATGGGATAAGATCCCCCAGGACACCATCCATCATCTCGTTATGATGATGGTGTCAGTCATGCATACAACCAGTTGGAGGCCATACAAACTACCTGGTATCATTTTGAGTTGCTGCAGTTGAATTTTGGCAAAATGGACTTGCCTGCTTTGATTTTGATGTGTCTTTGAATTCGGCCCTCTGTAGGTTGATCATTTTCATTTCCATCAAATTATGTGGCATCCTTTCATTCCTAGCACCTTATCCCGGTACATATCAGTACAGATATCCAGCATGATTTGTTTTGGGGGTTGTTTTTAACCCATCGAGCTCTGATGCATTTTCAAAAGGTTTTTGGGGAGCATGCACACTGGCTGATTTTGGTAATAATCTTTTTATTGTTGTCAAAGGAAACCTAAATGTCAGACTTTGAAACCTTATTTTTTCACCACAGGCTGACCCTGTTTTGAGTACAAGGTGCTCCCTTTACGGGCTTCAAACTAACATCAATCATGAGTTCCGGGTTCGGTGCAAAATGCTCGGTGGGAAAGAGTTTGGAGAATTCAGCAAATCTGTCTTCATTCACATCCCATCGAAAGGTAAACTCACTGTTTAACTCAGTGTTTGAACCGGGTGTAAACGGTGTTGTAAAGACTTTTCAGTTTTAGATCATCTTATATTTGTCATGAATTAACATTTGAGTACTATTTCACGTTTTATGTGAAGTTTAATGTGATTTTTTTTTTGTGTGTGTGTGTGTCCATTGTTTTCATCAGTTTCAAGATTCCCCGTGGTGGCTTTGCTCATCTTTGGTGCCTTGTGTTTAGTGGGAATCCTGATGTTGGTTATCATATCACAGCAAGAAAAGTAAGCATTTTAGATTTATTAGGCTTTTATGCTAAGCTGAAACGGTTTTGGCTGCTTAACTTTGAAAATCTACCACAGGCTCAGACGTCAATTGTGTTTACTGTTTTCTAATTTCTTCCATGCACTGTGTGGAATTTAGTATTCTTTTTTTATTTATTCCCCAAGGTGGATGGTTATCCTTTTGCCTCCTGTTCCTGGACCCAAAATTAAAGGAATTGACTCTGAACTTCTCAAGGTGCTTATCCAAAGTTGTGACACTTAAAATAACTTGATTATCTTAATTACAAAACTATATATATATATATATATATATATGTGTGTGTATATATATATATATATATATATTCAAATGACTATACACTAGAGTACAGTCTACAGGTTAAAAACAAGACTTAAATTGCAATGATGGCCTGTAAGTGCATTGGTATATTTTCTTTCTCACAGAGTGGGAAGCTTAGGGAATTGACATCAATCCTGGGTGGTCCTCCTGATTTGAGGCCGGAGCTCTACAACTCCGACCCCTGGATGGAATTTATCGATCTGGACATTGAAGAGCAAAGCGACAGAGTGACAGAACTGGACACTGACTGTCTCATGAACCACCACCTGACTTCTAACTGCTCCCCACTATCACTTGTCTTCAGAGATGACGATTCAGGTCATGCAAGCTGCTGCGATCCAGATCTCCCATGCGACCCAGAACCATCACCTTTCCTTCCTCTGTTTCCAAATCTTGCCCTCAGTCAGGAGACATTATGTGCAGCAACCTCCGAGCCAAGCTCTCCCATCCAAAGCTGCAACTCTGGGGAGCTTCCTTCATTCGTCACGGACAGAGACACTTTGTACACCCAGGTGAGTGAGGTGAGGTCATCGGGCAAGGTGTTGCTCTTACCTGAGGAACAGACAGAGGGGGAGAAAATGCCTAGTAAAGAGAAGGAGGATGAAATTGTGGTAGAGAAAGAGAAGAAAGAGTTTCAGCTCCTCGTGATGAATGCAGATCACAGAGACTACACTTCAGAGCTCAATGCAGGAAAAACAAGCCCAGAATTATCCACAGGGGACCTGACTGAACCCTGTAAAACATTTCCGTCACCTCCCTATGAATCAAACACCACCTCGCCCCCACCAATCCCTGCTCCTGTCTACACTGTGGTCGAAGGTGTTGATAGACAGAACAGTCTCTTACTGTCACCAAATTCAGCTCCAGCCCCACATCTGATAATTCCAAAGAACATGCCGACACCAGACGGCTACCTGACCGCTAACCTTCTGGGAAGTATCACACCGTAATTCAGTGTCGAAGTGTGCAAATTAAAAATCTGGAGGTTAAATGTTGACTGCATCCTTTGGCAGAGTTTTGTAAAGGAACTGAATAAAAATGTGTTTTACTCTGATTGTGGAAAAGGGAAGCATTAAAAGGGAACGCTCAAGCTGAAAACTGCTGCAGTCGAAAACCAGGTCTGCAACAACTTAACTAACCACCTTTGTTAAAGCCGTATTAACCAGTAAAAAAGTTCATATTGATTGCTTATGAAGTGCACCTTCCAGTATACATGTATTTATTTTATTTGCATTTATAAGATTTAGTAAAAAAATTAATTTCCTTTCATCCCTGGTGGTCCTCTTTGTTTAAATCTTTGCTAATGTTTTGTCATTTGGTGCTGTAAGCCAAACAAGGACAAAAATGGATTGCAGGTGCACAATTCCCTGCAATATTTTAACGAGCAACACCTTCTATGCTACAGATTCACATTTTAATCAGCATTAATGTTAAAGGCACCACATCCTTGTGCATATTGTACATATGAAAAGACAATATTTGAAAAGAAACAAATAAATAACCTTCTTTTTGATTTTCTTTTGAATGACATTTTTTTTATCTGTCAGATCAACTTTGCCTCAATGCAAACTCAATGCATTCAGTTCTGTGCTTTTCAGAATGCTCAGTGTATGTCAACATATTGATTCCTAAAAGAGAATAATAAAGCATGATTTATGTGTGACAGGATAAACAGGAGCTCAATGTAAGATGCTAATTTAATATTAATATTATCACATATTGTGTTCTTAAAAACTGTGAAAAGTTTTGAGAGCTAAAGCCAAAACGATATGAACTGAAATTATTTTGCTTAGTGAGTATTTGTGTTTATAGTGCATTGATTCTTTTGCTGTTTTTTTTTTTTTTCTGGTTGGCTTATATGCATTTGATGCAATGTAAAAGCTAAAGGTATATGAACAGTGTTAATTTGTATGGTTATTGCAATAATCTAAAAATATTGTCAAATAAATGAAATAAAAAATCAGATTTTGACTTTATGTGTCTTAATAAACTAAAATGTGTTTTGTTTTTCTGCGTTATTTATGTAAAAACCAGTGACTCTACAGCCATTGGTAAAAACCAACAATCTACTAAGTATCTTGATTTTTGGGTTACTTCTGAGTAAGTCAAAATCATAAAATATCAAAAAAATTCTAAATTGGGGACAAGTCACAATATATATTTTTTTATTTACAATAATAAAAAAATAGAACATGGTAACAACTGTCACCATATACATTTTTTTTCTCTTAAAGGTAATAATTTATGTGAAATTTATATAAACTGCAGATTTTTATTTATTTATTTTACTAAATATTAAATCATCATAGCACTGCAGAGAAACCGCTTCACTGCTAGTAAGCTAGCTGTATGCCCAAACGAGCTGGGGTCTTTGTTAGCGTCATGTTAACATCACTTATGAGGAAGATAATAAAGACAATACTATACTGACTTGCTCTCGGGCTTAAAATATGACAAAGTTAAACTGCGTTAATCTTGAGAAATTTCTGGAGGAGTTTTGTCAACTAGAACAGGTAAAGTAATTTACATTGCCCTATTAGCCAGCTAACTTGCTAATAGGCTAACTTCATCTGCTATTTACTTTCTCATTTTTTTTACTTTCTGCCGCTTTGTTAGACTAGGAGTTTATCTATGAACTTTTACAGGAAGGCTTTCAAATGTTTTTATTAATGTCAGCTATCTTTTTTTCTTGTGTTGTTTTTTTTATTGCTCATAGTCACTTAAACATAAGAAGGAAACCTAGTAAGTAAAAGAGGGATTAGACTGTAAATAAACTTAATCCTAATGAACATACATCATACATTTGTAATAAATGTGGATTTTACTTTATAATAAACCTGAGACTGTTTGTGTTTTATTATATATGTGCATATGTGTCTTTATGGAATAAAGTATTTTCTCTGGATCTTTATTAAACAGAACATAACTGAAGTTAATGGCAGAAACAGCATGTTGGAGATCATGTTGGAGGATGCTAATAGACTGGTGAAGTTTTACCAGACCAAGGAGAAGAGCCTAATTGAGGGTGAGTGTTAAAACTCAAAACCTATCATTCAGTTTAATAACATTTCCCTCTGCTGGTGGTTTTGCATTCATCGGGCCCTACTGGAGTAGTGCTGTATGATTCGTATATAAAAATAATCGTTATTCAGCTTATATTGGCCTTGGTGAAGGCCCTGGGTTCATCCTCTTTATGAAGTGAGATGTTATAACTTGTTGATCTCATTATTTGACATTTTAGCCACATTTCATATCAGTATCCAGCATTGTAATTCCACATATGTCATAGAAAAATACCATCTGGCGGATATTAATAACAAGCCGGATTTGGTAGCGATTCACTTTACAGAAGAAAAACATTTTAAATATTTGGGGATTTTTTCTGTAAATTATTAAATTAATTTCTGTTTTATATATGTATTTGGAGCATGAAAGTAGACTTTGTTTCTGAACCTCTTTCAGAAAAAGATAGCCTTCTTCTCACAGTGAACAAACTGCAGCAGACTCTGCAGGAGCAGTGCAACCTCAGAGGTATCTCTAATAACATATCAAACACACATACACATATATACAGCAAAAAAAGGTACCCTTTGTCAGCTCTAACGTTTTACATATCAGGACATAATAATATAATAGTTCTTAGCAGGTCTTCAAATGAGGTATATACATGTGACATATTAGTGACATATTATATTGTGTTGTTATTTATTTAAGAACTAAACCAGAATGCAGAAATGTTGTATTAAAGACTAAGTGCACCCTGTGCAGTTTGTAGAACAAGTTTTAGTAGCAAGAACTTGAAGTAATTGTTTTCTTCTAGGATTACTGCCTTGTTTCAGTATCCAGTTTTGGATAAACTTTAGCTGTCGCAGAGATGGCTGCACATTTGGTCCTGTATGCTGGAGAGGAAGCCCAAATCATCAACCCTGAGGTGTTTCTATTGAGATGCTGCGTTTAGTTCTCTCCAAATGTGACACTGCACATCATGGCCAGACATCTTCACTTTGGTCTTGGCTGTCCAAAAACCAGTGTTCAAGAAATCATGTGGGTTGTTCTGGTAACCCTTCCAAACAAGCCATACTCGTTCAGTCTTTTTCTGATTGTATGTCACGAACTTTAACATTTGAAATGTGAAAATAAGGCTTGTCTGGGTTGTTTGCGGTTTCTCTGAGCATTACATGGTCTGATTTGTGGGGGAATTTGCTGCGATGTGCACTAAATAAGGACTAAATAATTTTTATTATGTCTTGATATGTAAAACCTTTATATTTTTATATATTTTTGATAGGGTGATAATCAACTGAAAATGACTCCATATCATCTTTTTCATGTTTCAGTGAAGAATGAGAGACTCAAGAATGATATGGCAGATCTGAAACAGCAGAATGAGAGAACAGCAGAGGTACGAACAGAAGTAGGAGCAAGCAACAGGTGTTTCCTGTAATCACTCTGGCTCCTTAGACCTAAACTGTTAGGCTACAAAGCAAAACTAAAGGGTTTATCAGGTACATAGAGTGTTTCTACCTAGCTAAATCTCCATAATAACATATGCTGAACACATATCCAGAGTAGGTTTTCAGGTTATGAAAACGAGTTTGGTTTAAAGACCATTGTAAGTTGACACTTTTTGTTTGCCACAAATGGTCTTACCACCAATATGCTCTCTGTGTTAGATTTTTCTTTTCAAAGTTTTGAAAATACAAATTTAACAAGCAGATCATGTCTTGTTGGGCCGAATCTTTCTTTATCTTGTTTATGTGGTGGTGCTCATGTGTTTCATAAGCAGTCTAGGCTCAGTACTTTCAATACTTTATATAAATTTGGTGGTGCTAGAAACACGAAGACCGACATTAGTGACGTCTGAGCACCTCAGCATACAGGACTGAGCACGTCTGAGAACCTGTTCAGCTGTTTATGATGAGTGAAGGAACTTAACCCTCTCAGGCTCAAATTAAACTTTTTGTTGCTAATGCACAACCAAGTCCTGCAGTGGTACTTCTGAGTAAAAAAACCTCATAAAATATGTATGTGGGTTAATCCGGTTGTTAGTTCTTAACTGTTGCAAATCGGCAACGCCTGCCTTGAGAGGGTTAAACTGATGAACATCTATCATAGAAATGATACAAAGCTTTTCCTAGAGTTGGTCAAGTGAGAAACACAGAATTATACCTGCACATTTTACTTTCTCCTTTGGTTTTTTTGATCATGTAATGTGGCAGTCTTGTTCAGTCTTGCTGTTGGATGTAGTTGATGCTGCCTCTATGCAAGACACCTTGAGGCAGGAAGGTGCCTTTTCCTGGATTATATCCAGTATAGATGTTACAATATGATGTTGACATGTTTGGCTGTCAATCTGTTGTGTTTGGCTAAGCAGAAGTTTGCTGCGGTGTTGTATTCGTTGGGATTGCACCATGTTATCTAAAAGTCATAAATCAATTTCTCTTTTTTGTCGTGAACAGCAATGCAGCAGGGTGCCAGAAATTTGCAATAGAGCGTTCGGCAGATGATGCAGAACGCACATAAATGTGTTTTCACAGAGGCTTTGGGTTTGTTTCAGATTTAAAGGTTGCTTTGTACAAGTGTTTTAATAATTACTTTTCTTAGAGCCAAGTAGTGTAAAGAAATTTCCCATTGTGCTGTTGTAGCAAATAGCAGACAGGTTAGAGAACTGATCAGCCTATTTTGTCACAGAATATTTAATAATGAAATTACTTTTTACTTCTTAATGCGTAGCATATGATGTTAAAAATATCATGATTAAAGTTTAAGAGGTGTAAAGTGAAGCTGTCACTGAGAGTGCACAGAGAGGTAAAATATAATAATAATAATAATAATCAAATTGTACAAGATTATGAGTTTTCTTTCTGCATTATTTGGATCACCAGTGTTTCATTTTGCTGCAACAACTTTTAAAATATTCTTTACATCTCTTCGGAGCCATGGGCTTTCTTTGCCTTCAACAACAGCGTTTATTGATGCTGTTGTTAGAGGCAAAGAAAGCCTGGGCAGGTCACACATGCTTCGTAGTGCACTCTATTGCCAAGTATGAAACAAGTGAAGCTATGCTTGGATTTACCCAAATTTATAACTTTAATTATTAATTGTAATAATAACAATAATAAATCATGATAAGTGTGTCAATGTTATCTAAATACAAAAATATGCCTGCAAGTGACAGAGCTGTCGATCAAACTCGGTTTGAGTATATTGAGAGGAAATCTTTAGAAGTGAAAACATCTGAGGGGTATGAGCCTGTCGGAGCCTGTGCTAAAACTTTGCGCAGCAGTAATTTCAGCCTTTGTATGCTGTTATCAGGTTGGAAAAGCTGAAGTTCAGCGGCTGATCAGAGAAATGAGAGCAGAAGAAGGGAGACACAAGAGGGCGCTAGAGGATCTAAGACAGCAGTGTGGCAGGGAGGTGGAAGATGCCCACAGGGAGTATTTTAGTCAGTGTAAGGCCTCACAGAGTGCTCAGTGCACTGAGACACTGGTTCATGTCCAATGAACCCATTGCACCCTGACATGCTACAACAAATGTATGAGAACAAGTAGGATGGAAGAGTTCCAAACACTGTCTGATAAATGGGATACCTAAATCGCATTGCCTGCAGACACACCAACACAAAAAAAGCATTGTCAGCTTGCAAAATCCTTTCATAGTCTATCTTTTTATGATGTGCATTTAGACATTTCAGTGCAGCTTTAATAAAGTCTGCAGAGGCTTTGCTTCTCCCTCTTATTTAGCTACATGCTCGCTACTCTGATCAGGAAGCTCTGCAGAAACTGTTAAAGGCATCAAACAACTTACAGTTTGCTCAGATTTGCAGGAAATCTTTAGTTTTGTTGATTCTAAAAAATGTTTTTGTGAACACGTGCACTTGTTTTGTTGATTGATTGCTTTTTATGGCTGTAGACAGAGTGAGACAAAGCATCAAGCGAATTATCTCACAATTTGACAGCCTTGAGCTCTTATATGCATAATGGGAGCACACTCCATTGAGTGCATGAGGGGGTTGTAAGACTCAGAATAAGTGAGAGTGGAGATGTTATGTAATGTTTCAGGGAATACTGACACATTATTTATATAATTTATGGTCCTTGAGTCCTATTGCACAACACGGACAGCTAACAACAGATCTGTTGAAGTTTCCTTACTTTACATCAGTTTTTTACTGACAAAATCAGAGAAATCTGCCTGTGGTTTGTTTTATTCAGTGGAAGCTAAAGATGCTGAATGTAAGAAGCTGCTGGAGAAAAAGGATCTGGATCTAGAGGACATGAAGAAGAGACTAAAAGATCAGGAAAAGGAGAGTCAGAACGAGCTACTCAAGTTACAGATGGAGGTAAAATAACATAATTGAAATTGTAACCATCATACTTAATTTGATTAACATAGATCTACATAAATATCTGTCATTGCTTTTAATATATTTATGATGTTTAATAATCAGGTTTAAATTGTGTGTGATTTTAATGAATAATATTAAGAACACAGGCAGGAGCAGGAGTCTAAATCTTTGAAATAAGAATAAACTCTGCTTTGGTTTTGAGTGTCTAGTTTCAGTTACAAGCTCATTGTTTTGCTCTGTGTTTTTGGCAGTTTGGTGCAAAGTTAGCCAGAGTTCAGAGTTCAGCTCAGTGGAGCCAACAGCAGCAGCAGCAGCAACATGGCCCAAACCTTCCTCAGAGTGTCTTTAAAAGGGTAAGCAGCCCACACAGAACCTGTTACACCCCCTTGTTTAAACTGTTGTAACTGAGTGTTTTGGTGTGATTTACCGTATTCCAAAAGCACAGGTGAGTAAACACCATGTGTGTAACTGTTACTGATGTACTGATGTATCCTTCTCATAGAAACTACAACTAAGAGTAGAGCAAAGTCCATTAAGTCTTAACTAGAAATCTTATCTTGTTAGTCTACACGTTTTAAGTCATCAGGCTGCTTCCCGGTATGCTGTGTAAGCTTTATCAGCCTTTGTAATGCTTTAACAGACATAAATTCCCACTTAAATGGTAGGCTGACTGCCTGTATACGTTGCTTTTCTAGTCTTATTTGACCACTCAGCTTTCAACATGGGCATGTCTTTACCCCGAAAGTGTCAGCTGGATCATTTTTGAAGCATAAATTAAACTCCAAGAAGTGAAATGGCAACTTTAGGTTCATTGCTATAAATGAACTGCACCACAGTTAATCTTGATGCTGACTGTCACAAACACCTCCTTCAGGTTAACACTAGCTGTCCACTTTATTAGGTATACCAGTTTGGTATGAACAATACTCATCACACCAGGCGTTTTTCCAATCTTCCATTGCTCAGTTTTGGGGAGCCCTGTGAACTGTAGCCACAGGTTCCTGTTCTTAGATGGCAGCGGTGTCACCTTGTGTCACCGTCCTCCATCTACATTCAGAGATGCGCTTCTGCCTTGGTTGAATACAGAAAATGCACACTAGATATAACCATCCAATATTCAAATTCACTTAAATGACCTTTCTGAGTCATTCTGGTGCTTGGTTTGAACTTAAGGAAGTCATCTTGACTGTGTGTACATTGCTAAAATGCACCGAGGTGCTCCCATGTGTTTGGCACGTCAGATATGTGCAATAACCAGTAGATGTACTCTGTAAACTAGTCAGTGAGTGTACTTAGCCACTTAGCAAAAACATTCCTTCAAGTGGGGTAGTTGGTTGCTCATTTTATATTACAGAAAAAATGTCTAATGCTTGGGTTATTTTTGGTATCTCATAAATCCCAGACAGGGTTTTGTGTGTTTTGTTGAAAACTGCTAACCAAAATTTTCATTATTATGATTTCAAAATTTATTTCATTAGGGGGGGAAACCGTTCAGTTATGTGTTTTCTTACATTTTGGGCTTTAAATGATTGAATAAGAAAATAATTTCAAAAGGCATGAAATCATGAACAGCAATGAAAATATCACTGAGTGGCTGCTGAAGCCACTCAGTGCAAAGCACATGGCAGACTAGATTTTTCATTTAAACTCGTTTACCTGGCATTAATCTGAAGAATAGAAGCTAGTATTTACAGGGCGTGTTTTATAGGTCAGCAGTGATTTTGTGTTTTCAGAAGTGTGTTGTATGTCTTTTTATGTTTTTCTCAGAAGCTGCAGTTTTTCCAGGAGGAAAAGAACAAAGAGATTTTTGCCCTGCGTCAGAGAATGAAAGAGCTGGAAGAGAATCAGCGTGCCAGCAGCATCCTGGACAGCCGTCCAAAGAGAAGAAAGATTTAATTTGTTTAGAGGCTAACGAGCTGCTGACCTGCCAGTGGACGTGCATGATTCCCATAGAGCATTCTGAAATTTCCAATCTTACATATTCAACAGGACATTTACTTGGTGCTTGTGCAGTGTGACTAGATTTGACTGCAAGTCCAGTGCTCTTCTTGCAGGTGACCAGTGTAAAGAAAGTACAAACACATGCTGTATTCCTGTCTAAGGATTTAATCCAATTAGACGCCTGCAGGGAAGGATGGAGGGAGAGAGTGTAGGTGGAGTAGTGCGATTGTGAATGAATTGGCTGAAAGGGCAGTCTGATTCAAGGATGTAAATCTGTTTATCTGTTTTCATTCAAAGAAATCATTAATAGTACTTATCCCCCTTTTTTCAAGGTTATTGTAATTCACACTGAGTTCTCTTTGTGTTCATATAGATGCATTTTCTCTGTGGTTTATTGTTCTGAGCATTATTAATTGACAGAAGTCTTCAACTAGCAGAGTGTCTTGCCATAAGCTAATGTTTTGTGTGTATCATAGACTGTGTAAGAAAATGTGTATTAAAAAAACTTCAGTTGATCCAGTGAAACATCGGGCACAGCTCCTCTGTTTCAAATCTTTTCTTCTTTTTCTTTTATAAATTGCAGCTCTGTTTAGAATAAAGTAGATGACACAGCAATTTATACTTCCTGTATCATTGTGTGAACAGCATGGGTGTTGTCAGTGTGACATATTGTCAGCTTCTTTAAAAAAGAAAGCATTAAGTAGTAACACAAAGCCAATAACAAAGTTGGTGAAAATGAGCCGTAAGAGCACTTCACAGCGGTTTACACGTGGAAACAGTTACAGGTAGGCTACAGTGCTACAAGCCTGTCTGCTCAGCACTGCTTCGATTAATTGCTGGAAATCAAGCTTT
Organism: Pundamilia nyererei; assembly: GCF_000239375.1. NCBI lineage: Eukaryota > Metazoa > Chordata > Actinopteri > Cichliformes > Cichlidae > Pundamilia > Pundamilia nyererei. The sequence goes on from NW_005187417.1 coordinate 2,383,337, forward strand.
GGCTGGTTGGATGGAGATTATTTGCTACTAGCTTTTATGTTAGCCTTAGCCCTTAGTGTCACGATTCCATCTTTTGCACAGTAAAAATAAAACTTCACACGTTCATATATCCACTCGCCTGCTGCATCATTTTCACTTTGATTTGCAGGGTGTTTTTGAATTCAGCCCTCTGCAGGCTGATTATTTATCCTTTTATTCCTAACATGTTACCCAGCACATATCAGTATAAATATCCAGCATGATTTATTTTTGGCAGTGTTGTTTTTTGAGGGGGTTTTGAGCAGTGTGTATAATAATTATGATTTTGTACATTTGCATGGTTTTTGACTGCTGTCTGCTGATTAATGTCCTTCCACTACTCTACACAGGGATGACATACCTGAATGAAGATGCTCATGCCTGCTGAGGCGTTGACCTTTCTAATCTCGTTATCTGTGCTGTTCTGCCAGCATCTAAAGGGGACGGAGAGCTAATCTCTATGGGAACATTTGCTAATGCCGTTGCATAACATTTCATCTTCACAAAATCCAAGAGATCAACTTTACCTAGATAGCACATGCATGTCAGTTGCACAGGTGTATTATGTTAGACATGAAATCCGCATTCTGATCATATAAACTCTAAAAACAACTTATTTGTGCATATCTGTTTTATGGCCCCTTTTTTGATGTTTGAATTGATGTTAGCTGTATGAAAGGACTGGGGCAGACTCAGATTAAAGCAGGATTAGAGGTCATGGCATCATCTTAAGCTTTCGTTTCTTGGACATGAAAAGAGGCTGAAGATAAGCAAAGGTGAGGGGTGTGGCCAGAGATGCCCACACTGACTGAACACTTTACTAATCGTTGTGACGCTCCCCCTACCACGCTGCCTTGCATGTGATTTGCCATGAGTGTGTAGTCATCTGATTTAGAGGACTGAGAAGAGAGCGAGGCCATGACAACGCTGCTCTGAAGACATTTTTTAGGGTTCTGTACAGAAAAAATAACCCCCTTTTTTAATATCATTTGCAAGGGGCTCTGCAGCCATGGTTTGATGCAGAAACTTGGTAAGAAAATTTCTCATTGTAGTTATTTGTGTGTGTTACTGTTTTATTGCAACCATTTCACTACTAGGCTTCTAAAACAGTATAAAACATGTATACGTTGCAGATTTAATTAATGTTTTACTTGAGCAATTTGGTTTCAGTGAAATAAGTGTCAAAACTTAATAGTGGTTCTTTTGGGGAAATTTATAGAGAATATCAGGAATCAAGTAAAAAACAACACCTTTGTCCCTCTAGTTTACTTCTATATGCTCCTCTGTACTGTAACTTACATAAGATGGACTGTTAATGACTCCACCACTATCTTCAGCCTGCTGCAGAAATGCCTGGAGGCCAGTACCAGGTGGCGAGCGCCAGGCTCCACCACAGCCTCTACAGCCTGACGGACAGCTCTGATGCTGGGCCTGAGGATGAGGAGACAGACAACCTCACTCCCCTGGAGAAGCTCACCAGAGATATGTGCAAGGACGAGCAGACCATCAAGGAGCTGATCATAGGGCGCAGAATTGGATTCTATATGGTCCGCGGGGAGATCGGCTACGGGACATTCTCCAGGGTCAAACTGGCTTTCCACGCTCTGACGAGAGGTAGATGGATATTCTGAATCTTCAAGATAATCTTCACTTATATTTTACCTTTGCTTCCTTTGCCTCTGTCTCAGACTCAACCCTATCAAAGCAGAGCTTGAATAGAGTGTGGATATGCAAGGTTTAAACTGGTTGCAGCCCTTTGTTGACAACACTTGAAAACCTTTTTTAAAGACTACACACGTCTGATGTTTGATGGGCCTGAAACTGAGAACCAAACACAGCTCATGCAATAATGAGCAATTTTATGCAACACAGTTTCCAAATTTAAACTCATCTATAAAGCTTCCAATGCACCAGATGCTGATTAGTTGCTCAGTTAAAAGGAGAAATTACTGAACTACAGCAGCAGAACAGCTGCAACCTGATTCCAAACCTGATGTGTTGAGTCGTTTCAGGACAGGTGGCAGAAATCTGACCTGAAAACATCCAATTATTCACATAGCTTGAGATAGCTTCTCTTTGAATGTGTTGCAAAACAGTCCACCACAAACACATTCAACATACAGCAAAGTTAAGCTGAGGAGATTTTCACATTTGCAAAGCACAAACAGATTGTATCATTATAAATACCTTCAACATTTAAGCACAAATCCAATGACTTAAAACTGCTAATGCTGGTTGAACCACTAGAACCACAAGAACTGCTAGAGAAAACAGGTTACTGCAAAATTGCTGCCTTTCAAATGGCCAGGTCTGTGACCACTCGCAGTTAGTTGCCATCTTCAAAGCAACTTGCAATGGGAAGCAATAAGAAGGAAGGGCAATGGGAATGAAACAATCAGTCCCCTGTCGATTGGGAATTGAATGGGGTCCAACTGACAATTACATGTAATTTTGTTTGTGATAATACAACATTTAACTGTGAAAATCTGTTGCCGTCTTCATCCACAGAAATTCATATGAATTATTTTGACTCTAGCCAGAATCTCGTAGATTTGAAACAGAAATTTAGATATTTAAACTGCTAAATGGCATAAGTGCTTGGAAAGACCTGCTTTTACATAGGAATATAACCAGAATACAACCAGCTGACAAACAGTTGAGAAAAGTCTGCTATTGCAAAGAGACATGTCGCAGCTGAGTTGCACTTATTGCCTAAGACCGACTCATATTGGTTGAAACATGTTAGCATTTTTTTATAAATTAGATGGCAGTTATTTGCAAACAGTTGCCAATCTGTCTGAGACTGATTGCCATCTGTGTTGGTCTGCAAATGTTCAAAGACAGGTTGCCTTCCACTATGCACCTGGTTAAACTTTTTCTATTCCAAGGAGTCAAGTCTGAAAAGCAGCTGATATCTGGTGGTTCATCTGGATAAATTAATTAAGAGGACCAATCAACTGCAGCTGATTATATATTATATAATATAAACATGCTGTTCTGGTGATGCCAGTCCTTTTTCATCTTATCCTGCTTTAAGCTAAACAATTTCAAACATTGGGATTTCAGGTTTACCTTCAGCAAGCTAACCCTTTATTAACTTTTTGATCATTACTTAATAATTAACACCATCTTTTTATATGTTATAAATTTAATAAAAGAATTCTGCTCGCAGTCACTTCTTTAGTTAAAGACATTTTTTTCCCGATTAATTTAACTACTCTCTCCATGTATCTCCATGCAATGCAAAAGCACTCCGGTTTCTGTGTAAGCTTTTAGTTTCTGTTCGACTTTCAGCCTCTGATGTCATGGACACCTTCTCTGGAGTTATGTTACCATGACACGATCATTCTGTCCAATCTTTCACAGACAAAGTGGCTCTGAAGATCTTGGATAGGACGAGGCTGGATGCTGAAGCCCAGCGTCTTCTCTCCAGGGAGATCAGCAGCATGGAGGCCCTGCACCACTCAAATGTGATCCGTTTGTACGAGGTCGTGGAAACGCCGAGACGCCTCCACCTGGTGCTGGAGTATGCAGGAGGAGGAGACCTCCACAGCAGGATATGCAGCGAGGGAAAATTGTCAGACAATGCCAGCAAGATCACCTTCGCCCAGATCCTCTCTGCCATCAAACATATGGTCAGTGATGTTGAAAGCTTTCAGAGCAAGATGCTGCTTGTGTTTCCCATCATGCAGTTTAGTTATGTGCTCAGTGAAGTCACACCTTCTCACATGTGAGACACACACAAGATGTCATCTGCTTCAGATGTGTCATGGCTGCTGGCAGTCCTCTGTTTGGTTTGAAGGTGAGGGAGCTGCCTGGGTAGAGCGTGCAGGAGGCAGGACACATGACAGACGCTGGCTCACTGTGAATAAGCCAGATTATAACCTGCCCTGTTCACACAGGAACGCAAACTGGATTTTTACTGAGAAGCTGGCAGGTCAAAGATCAGCTAACAGTTAATCCCACCATGTCTGACACAGAGCTGTTATAATTTTACCCATTTTAAAAAAAAATTTGAAATTTTATCTTTTCTTTTATTTGGTAAATTTCTAGTGTGAGTTTGCTTGTTTTGGTTCATTTTCATCAGCTTCACGGTTCATTTTAGTTTATCATTATGCATTTATTATATAAGGTATTTTAATAAAAACATAACCCCTCATGACATGTATGTATTGTAAGATGTTTTTGGTGTTTTTCCTGACTGGAAAAACACCAAAAACATCTTGATCTGTTTACATACATCAGCACACTAACAAAGGTTAAAAGTCAGGACATTCACCAGGGAAAAACCAGAATGACACAACAAAGACCTGATGACAAAGTCAGGGCTTAAATACACACACGAGGTGGGTAATTATAGATAAAGAACACGGCTGGAAAAATAAAGAGAGGTGGACAGAATCAAACTACCGGTAATGACATAAAGAGGAATCAAAACTAAACACACAGGAGACAAGAGACTAGCAAAATAAAACAGGAAGTAACCAAACAAAGGAACATCTGACATTGCCAGGAAACTGGAAACCATCCGGGGGATAACTGTAAAGAACGCAAAAAACTGAAAGAACTACAACAAAGAGTCTAAAGCCAGAAGCACTGGGTCAAATATCCAGGATCATGACAGTGGCATCAAGTCTGTGCTACCTTACATGAGGAAATGTACTGTTATTTTTGGCCATGAAATACCCGATGCACTTTATGCTTCAGTAAATAAAATCCTGCTTAATATTTTTATTTCAGTCTTGGTGATTTTATTTTAGGGAAAGAATAAAACCTCTTTGGCAAGTCCCAATTTTTTTTCTCTGCAGGAAAATCCTGATGAAGACCTGATGAAGATCCAATATATATCTCATATTTATTCATAAAAGGGTTCTTTCCTTATCTTATTGTATAAGATATTATTTTAGTGACTCACACTCAACTCTTATAGTCAGGTTGCATTAGAAGAATGAAAATTGGGTCCGTTAGATGAAATCTTGGAATGGAGAATGGAGACATACATCAAAAACATGCAAAAACATGATTATAAACAAGCCTTTGTGCTGACCCAGTTATCTAAACCATTGGAGTGAATATTTTAATTTTCACTTTAGATTTTTTTCAGGGTGATTGTGGGTTTAGCTGTAACCTGGGCAGCTTAGGTGCAGGTCTGCTCAGAGCACTTTTTTGTGTTCCAAAACAATGTTAAAGTTGTGCGGTCACTGAACTGGTCACCATTAAAATTATAATTCATTACAGCCATCCAGCTGTACATCTAAATTCCCAAAAGCCTTTTAACAGATGCAACTTTAATAGTGAAAGTCTAACCTCACATTTACTTTACAGTTTGAAATTCCAACCTTCTCTTTATGTTTTGCTCTGCAGCACAGCATCAACATCATCCACCGGGACCTGAAAGCAGAGAATGTCCTGTTCACCATCGACGGCTGCGTGAAGGTGGCTGACTTTGGATTCAGCACGCAGATGTCAAACTGCAACAATGCCCTGGACACCTTCTGTGGCTCGCCGCCCTACGCAGCCCCAGAGCTCTTCAGGGATGAGTCCTACCTGGGGCCTCCGGTAGATGTTTGGGCAATGGGAGTCCTGCTTTTCTTCATGGTGACCGGCACCATGCCGTTCCGTGCCGAAACCATGGGCAAGCTGCGGCGCTGCGTCATTGAAGGCAATTACACCATCCCCCCCTGGGTGCCAGGCCCCTGTCAGAGGCTCATAAAAGGCATCTTGAAGCTGGTCCCCAGTGAACGATATGCTATCGACCAGATGCTGGGTTGTGATTGGCTCTTACCTGTGGAGTTCCCCTGGTCATTTCTCCCTTCCGACTCAATGACCACCCTGCGGAGCCTGATGGTCTCGGAGAACACCAGCCTGGAAGAGGAAGTGGAGGAGGTCAGAAGCTCGCTGGAGAAGCTTGGCTTTACCGCAGAGCACCTGCAAAACAATCCGCTGAAAGACAGCCGGAGTCCTGTCACCGGGGTCTACCGCATCCTGCTTCACCAGGCCCAGAAGAAGAAGGGCTGCGACTCTCCCCCAGTAGTCCGAGGGATGGTGAGAGACCCCAAGAGGGAGGGGCTCCGGGCCTACAGGGGCCTCAGGCACACCTCCAAGTTATGTGTGCTTTCATAATAAAGCACTGCTTTTGCACAGACTTATTTTATACCAACTTGCAACAAACAGGAACATTTTTAAATGACTTGTAGCTTTTACAGTTTTTAGCTTTTGATAAATTTGTTTCACTCCTCCTAATGCAACTCAGGTGTCAACCTGCAGCAATGCCCCAGTCACCTTCTGCACTGTTTGGAATACCCTAAATGTTAAATAAACATGGAAGTGCCTAATGAAATTAAACAAAGGTAGTAATCAATGAAGGAATGTGTGTTTTCAGTCATTTATTATTACTTTTTAGCAATATTTAAACACATAAAATATTTTTTTTCTAAAGCCCAACAGACAATATAAAAGCTGTAAAAAGAGAGAGAGAATGGGACGTACATTAAATGAGAGACAACGCTTATGCCCTGTTCACGAAAGTGTAACTAAAGTAAGGAGCGGTGCCTGATGCAGATTTCATTTTAAAGGCAGAGCAGGTGGTTCTGCTGCTGCACCCAAACACAGCGGATCTCCTGTCTTTGTGCTGTGTTTACCAAAGTTTCACCAAGTGCCTGCCAGTAAATAATAGTCCCGACAGCAGCTGGCAGGATACCATAGATAGTCAGGACCCCCACCCTCTCTTCTCCCCAAAACCGGCCCAAACCAGCCAGACCTCACTCAGCACTGTACTGACTAACCCCTCCGACTCCTCCCAGCCCTGCCCTGTCCGACCCCAACCTGCAGGAAGCAGCAGATGGCGCGGCGTGGCCAGGGAAGACATCTGCGGGCTAAACAATAGGCACTCTGTTCGGACCGCTGGAGCTGACAGGCCGGGAGCCCCGCTATTGTGCTCTGCGCCATACATATGCAGATGAAGTCTGGAGGAGGAGGGCCTGAATGTGTTTGCCCCCTCCTCCCTCAGATGTCAGGCCGTATCGTCTCTCCACCCAAAGGGAGTTTAAAGCTTGTGTTAGTTTCAGCCCTCCTCCCTCTAAACACCCCGAAAAAGCACAAAAAACAGAGTTTTGCAACTGCAAGTGAAAACACAACGCAAAATTCATCTTTCAAGTTTTATTGAGTATTTTCCACTTACAGCTTCCAATAATGTTTGAAACAGCTGATAAGTTAACACCAAGTTAGTTTCCAGCATTGCCTCAAAAAGATCAAACACATTAAGTCAAATTTTATTTTCTTTTTGTCTTCACTACAGGCTACATAGTAAAATATTTATAGGATAAACTAACAAATTCTCATGACGTTAAGTTAATTGAGCGATTTTCTAAAGTGAAACCTTTAGAATATAGACATTTTGTTGTTTTCTATATATGTTTTAGAATATTTTGTCATTGTTAAATTTCTAAAGTGAAACCTTTAGAGAATTAAGACAATTCTGGAAAGTGGGAAACATTTCCGCTGACTGCAACTGATGTCATGTTGCTCAGCGAAGAGGACATCCTTAAAAAGTCCCTTTCTAAGAAGGCCTCTCTCTCAGCACCGCTTCTTCTCCTGCTGCGCGTGCTTCAACGTGCGACATTTGCTCTGTGGAATCACAGGACGCAGAAATCGCTTCTCCTTCCTCTCCAAACCTCATCCGCACAAAGAATGAGGGTCGATGCGTCGCTCTTGTGGCATGCCCGACCTCATTCACATAAAGAATGAGAGTCATCTTGGCATGGACGGGACAAGAGGCGACGGTTCACGGGGGCCCCTCGGGCCGGCGCCGTGCTGCCTGGACGGGAATCCTCCTCAGGAGTATCCAGGGATGAGCAGAAACAGGGTCATCCTGTCCATCAGGATGAGTATTTCCAGATAAGAAGCTTTGCAGCATCTGAGCAAGTGAGGAGCAGGTCCCAGATCAGCGCTCGGGGAGGCTGATCTCAGGAACCCAGTCGTTCAGATGCCTGCTCTCCTCACAGAACAGGTGCAGCTTCTCCAGAGCGGGGTCCTCCCAAGACCCGTCAGCCGGGTTCTGATCAAACAGGAAGAGGAAAGCAGATTTAGTCGCACGTTTCTTTTCAGAAAGCACAAAAAAAATAAAAATAAAAAATCAGCCTTGAAATTCTTCACAGTGCTGCTACTGAGCTCTACATACCGTGATGAGGACGCAGTGCGCATCTTCAAACTGTTCCGCCTTGTCCCCAACAATCTCCACCAGACGCTGCATGTCGCTCACTCTGACGATGCTGATGTCGTTGTCGAAGCAGAAGGACTGGATGAGGGTGAAGTGGATCTGGAGGGCGATGTCACACTCAAACTCCTCATCCATGGCCAGGACGCAGAAAGACACACTGTCCGGGTCTCTGTGGGGACATTAAAGAACAAAATCCATGAGATTCTACCCACAACTGAATAAATCAGCGTTTAAATGAGTTTACACGTAGTAAACTTTATCTTTCCAGCAGTCTCATACTTACAGGTTCATAACTTTTGCGCACTCGTAGACACCAACGGTGAGGGAGTCGTTGTCTTTGGCGGTCACCAGGACCTCCTCTAGGGCAGTGCCGGCGCACTGAGCACGCTCGGTGGGTTTCTGGATCAGGACCTCCTCAAAAGTCATGATGAAGGCTGTGAGGATATTCCGCTGTGGAAAAGCTCGAGAAAGTCTGAAGAGTAAATCCGCAGAGAGAGCAGAGTGCTTTCACAGCCGCGGTCACTCTCTTTTATACCCTGCAGCTCGTGCGGCGCAGTGAAAGCTCTGTGCCCTGATTGGCTAAAGCTGAATGGTGTATTGGTATGATAATGCTATTGTCACACTCCGGCTCGTGGCAGATTGATGGGGGTCATCGAGCCACTCACACCCCCGGCTGCACGCACGCAGCAGCTTGCCCTGCAAGCTAAAAATTGCTTAATTATATTACAGAAAGCGTTTGATTACTCTGCAGCACTTTGGTGCAACGCACTCAAAACACAGCATATGATTCAAGTTGCAGTGACACATCGTGCACCTGTCTTTTTACATGTACTCATAATAAACTACAAACTGAAGTAAAATGCGCATATAGCTACTCGGAAATCTTTGCAAAGGTTACTTATGGACACTTTTAGCCCCACAAACTTCTTTGTGAACTTTACTAAAACATTTTTTGAACTCAGACAAACTTCTAATGCCTTTTCCTTCATTTTATACTTTTCTGATAGAATCTAAGTAGCAGAATGGCGAAAGTGTGAAGCTCCCCTCCTCCCTCTCAGCAGCAGAGAAAGGGCAGGTGGATGATGCCATCTGTGGAGTAGAGGCTGGCCATAAAACTGCCCCATTGTAAGCACAGAAGCTCCTCTATTGTCACGGTCTTCTATACAAATGCAAATCATCAGCGCGTGCCAGAACGCAGTGCGTGCTGCACAATCTGCAGTGCTGGCCCACGCGAACCACGTGGCCATCAGCTGGCCCCCAAATCCTTCCTTCCTCGGGTTTTATTTATTTACTCTGGGGAGTTCAGGAGCCACGCGAGTTACGCAGAAATAGCTTTAAAAGTTATTTTCCTTGGAATTTGGCCCATAGTTCCACTAAATGCTTTCATTTGCGATTTAAGTGGTCCCGACAAACTTTTACGCAGGACTCCATTTCACCTGCTCCACGCGTTAGGCACTTTCAATGTAACATATTGTCATTATTTGGTAATTTTTAGTATCCAGTTCAAGTAACCTGACCTGTGTCTGGTTTTATTATTATCCACAACTTCTTTTCACTCCGAAACTTTTACGCACGATCCTGCCTCATTCGGTTCACTTCTAGTGCCGTTTCTCTTCTCTTATTTGGTGCCATTTCATCTGCATAATAATCCAAAACACATCTTGCATCAGGTCAGACCTGCTGCCATTGCTGCGTAAATTGCGCAGGGGGTTGGAGGTGCAGACACAGGTCGGTGGTGATTGATTCAGCACTATTGTTCTATGGAAGGCACAGTGGCAGATGGAGAACTGTCGCTATGAGGGGACCCCCTCCTCCAAGCCCCCCTTCTCCAAGCCCCCATTCTCTTTCTCCTAAACCTAGGTCATCTTCGACCCCAGGGCTTTTTTTTTTTTGTCTTTTGTCGACATGTCTCAACATTCGCAAGTCTGTTGTCTGAGTTTTGATTAAGTTAGAATACCAAAGATGAGACTTCACAGTCTAAACTTGCAAAATGTAAAAGGCTATCTCCCCAAACAAGTAGAGGCAAATAAAAATCACTCTCAGTTTGAGCTGTAATCAGACGAGAATGCCCCAAGTGTTTCGTTTAACAACAAAATGCTTATCTTTGCATTATTGCAAACAGGGTCATTTATTTGTTTTTACTTCAGTCCTCATCTGCGCGTCATCTGGCCCAAAGTTTGATTTGGATCTAGCTGATACAAAATAAAACACACATCTACTTTTAGGAAGGATAAGCTCTTATCACCACGGGCCAGGCGCGTGCAAATCGATACCAACCCATTGTTGGTGAAGCACATCTGCCAGATGGTGGACTCTCCGGCAGTGCGCGACAGGTGTTGGTGTTCAAAGCTCTTTACTGGTGACCTGCGGCGACTCAACAGAGCCCACCCTCTGCGTTATAAAGGGAAATGTCCAAAGGTGGCAGATAATTCAGAGGTTTGCAGAAATGTGTTTTTAGTGTTTGCAGAGATGACTTAAGCTCTGTGAATAAAAACAAAATATTTGTATATATTTTTGCACTGATAAAATACGTTTTTGAGTTAGAGAGCGATACACATTACATAACAATCATATTTAGCGTAGATCCACGCAGTCTGTCTACAATTCTGCGTTTTAAACACAACTTACAAAAATAATCTTTGCAGGAGTAGAACATGTGTCTATTACGCCCAGCAGGTGCTGCGTGACTTCTTTTGTTCACCCTCACTTTACCTTCCCCCTGGGACAGATGGTATCTGCCGGTTACTATGGAGAGTGATGCAGAGTAGAGAGATAAAGCACGCAGGCATCTCCAGATGCCACGCGCCAGTCTTTACACATGCAAAGCAGCGGCCCGTGCCATTTCTTAATCTACAACAAACAGTTCATGCTGTGAAGCTGGTCACGACGTCTAAAAGTCTGCCTGACAGTCAGTACAGTTAGAAGGGTGGATAGATCTGATTATTTTGACATCAAACATTGCTGAATACCCTGCATTGATGCTGTTTTTAAGAAAGTTTCTGCTTATTCTTCCAGAAAATTTTCTACGACGTCTTAAAAGGGCCCTGTCCAACGGTGTTCCAATAGTGTTTTAGCTGTTCTGACCACAGCATTAGTAACAATTTGGACATTTCTCGCCTATTTACAAATATACATTGTGCATATTTCATAAATTTTTATATCTTTGCATTTTTACACCAGCTGCGGTTTCAGTTAGGAATAAAATATTTAGCTTTTAAAAAACTTCAAAAAGTGGTGAAAGCATGAAAATATCTTACAAGTCTCGAATAGATTTACTGAAGCATTTGTGTACACAAGACTTTATCTGACTAGCTTATTAAATCAACCTTTTATTTATACAGAAAAATATAATGTCATCATTTGAAAACAAACCAGTTCAACATCTAATGCTCTGTCTTCAGATTTTAAAAATCCATCTTTTAACAGCAGACCAAACCAATCAGCCACTGCCACCCATTCATTTCCACAAAAGGTTAAACTAAAACAGCAAGTCTTTCTCTGTGATTTCAGCTCATTTTAATAATCTTTATAAGCTTGCTTAGATCTGATCTGAAGTTAACTTTGACATGATGAATGGTGTTAGGATTCTAACCTTGCAGGAAAGCTTTATTCAGAGCCCAAACTCTGTGGATGAATGGAGTAATACATTTTAAATGGCAAATATGAAATGATATGGATGACATAACTGGATCAAAAGGATGTAGACTTCTTACTGTTATCACTGGAGCTTTTTATTGCACTGATCCAGGCAGACATCAATTCGCACAAAACAGCAACAGTTACATGGAGAACCTCAAGAATGCAAGAATGCAGGAGTTTTGACCAAAGTTACATCCAAAGTTACTAATGCTCTGTTACTCTTGATGTAATCGAAGATCACTCCAAGTTTTATTAAAACTAGCTGATTGCACAAGAAAGAGCAAGTTTGAAACAGATAGATTTGAAAAGTCTGAAATGAACCTGACAAACACTTTGTTGATGTTCGGTGAGATACCACAAACACCGGTAAATTTAACTCCATGCAAATGAATGCAAATGACTGGGTGCATTAAAACAAGCCCCCCTAAAGCACAATATTATGATTTGGAAAGCGTGCAGTTGCATTGAGAAATACTTTAGATTTAAATATCCTTTGGCTTCATCGTTTAAGCATTTCAGTGGCGTTATCAGTCGCTTCTTAATCTTTCAAAACTTTGAGGACTTTCACAATAGTAGTCTGGTCTTGCTGTGTGGTTTCATTATTCTTGTAAGCTGAAATAAGCACTTAAAGGTCAGGCTTTCTACATTTGATCCTTTCAAATGAAGCTGCCCCCAACTTTCTAAGACTTTTCTATGGGCACGCGTGCCTGAGGGTGGGATGGGGGCTGCTGGCCTCTTGTTACCATTGTGCTGCAATCAGCCAATGAAAGAGTCAGCACGTGTCGGGTCTGCAGTATAAATGTTGGCAATCTCCTGGAAGCAGCACAAACAGCCTTTTCTGGACTTTCTGATACTGCTTCAGCTGAACTGTGAGATACAAACTAACCATGCAGTCTCCTGGAAAATCTCTGAAGGAAGCTCTGCTGTGTGCTCAGAGCGAGGAGCGACTCACTGTTGGAGTCTATGAGAGCGCCAAAATTATGACTGAGTAAGTAAACTTCATGTGACCTTAGCATCTTCTCTTAACATAAGGGTTAATAAAAACTGAACAGCAGCGCTTAACAGGATGATTTTTGTTTCACTACAGAGACCCGGACAGTGTGTCTTTCTGCGTCCTGGCCATGGATGAGGAGTTTGAGTGTGACATCGCCCTCCAGATCCACTTCACCCTCATCCAGTCCTTCTGCTTCGACAACGACATCAGCATCGTCAGAGTGAGCGACATGCAGCGTCTGGTGGAGATTGTTGGGGACAAGGCGGAACAGTTTGAAGATGCGCACTGCGTCCTCATCACGGTATGTAGAGCTCAGTAGCAGCACTGTGAAGAATTTCAAGGCTGATTTTTTATTTTTATTTTTTTTGTGCTTTCTGAAAAGAAACGTGCGACTAAATCTGCTTTCCTCTTCCTGTTTGATCAGAACCCGGCTGACGGGTCTTGGGAGGACCCCGCTCTGCAGAAGCTGCACCTGTTCTGTGAGGAGAGCAGGCATCTGAACGACTGGGTTCCTGAGATCAGCCTCCCCGAGCGCTGATCTGGGACCTGCTCCTCACTCGCTCAGATGCTGCAAAGCTTCTTATCTGGAAATACTCATCCTGATGGACAGGATGACCCTGTTTCTGCTCATCCCTGGATACTCCTGAGGAGGATTCCCGTCCAGGCAGCACGGCGCCGGCCCGAGGGGCCCCCGTGAACCATCGCCTCTTGTCCCGTCCATGCCAAGATGACTCTCATTCTTTATGTGAATGAGGTCGGGCATGCCACAAGAGCGACGCATCGACCCTCATTCTTTGTGCGGATGAGGTTTGGAGAGGAAGGAGAAGCGATTTCTGCGTCCTGTGATTCCACAGAGCAAATGTCGCACGTTGAAGCACGCGCAGCAGGAGAAGAAGCGGTGCTGAGAGAGAGGCCTTCTTAGAAAGGGACTTTTTAAGGATGTCCTCTTCGCTGAGCAACATGACATCAGTTGCAGTCAGCGGAAATGTTTCCCACTTTCCAGAATTGTCTTAATTCTCTAAAGGTTTCACTTTAGAAATTTAACAATGACAAAAAAAAAAAAGATTCTGAAAAAAATCATCTAAGGGTTTCACTTTGGATATTTAATACTGAATTTAAAAAAAAGGTTTAAATAAAAAAAAAGATCTGACTTTAAATCTTGAAGTGTGAAACAAAAACTCTTTCAATTTAACTTCATGAAAAACGAAACTATTTGTGAATTCTTGCATATTTTTTCACATGAAAAGTTACAAATAAAACATTTGAAAATTCTACTTTGCTTATTCACTATTCTTTAATTTTTTGTCTCAGTTGTCTGAAGTAGAAACACAGTAACACTTGGATTTTTTTCCCGTGGCAACATTTTGAGCTCCTTTTAGGGAGTTTTACTTTTACTGGAATCACTCAGCAAGGTCTGCAGCTCCTGAGTGAAATGGGAATAAAGTTAAGAAAACCAAGTATATACAATGTAATTGCACAGCTCAGATTATTGTTATCAGACTCATTTCTTTATGGCAGTAAAGGATTAGGAGGGGTTACGAGATGGATAAAAAACAATAAAGTGGGAAAAATAGATGCATAATGGTAAACCTCTAAAAAGTTTCATAGTCACATGAAAAACAGCTAAGACCAATCCATTTACTTCTCTAGAGGAGGTGAGGTGATTTTAACGTTACCTGGCATGGCCAGAGATTTAAATCTGCTGTTTTCATTCCTTCTACAGTAATGATTACAGATCAAATTAAGTTTGTCTCTGTGAGCCTGCAGCTTCTCCTGTACTTCAAATGCCAAAATATGTTTTTTCTTTTAGTGTGAAATTCCTATGACCGCTGCTATCAGGTGACCCTCTAATCTCAAAAATTGATTTAAAAAGTATTTTTTGTATATATTGTTTATCACGCTTTTTCAAGTTGGTACATTAAAAACCTAGTGGATTAGCTATTAGCAGCTTGTGTTTTATTACTATAGCCAGAGAGGCCGACTTTGACCTATGAAGGAAAACTTTCAGTTTGTGATATTCAAGTTTGTAATAATTTAACAGGAAGCAAAACAAAGTCCTGTTGATGATGAACCTAAACTCGAGTTAAATGTGACCAAATAATGAGTGCAGTCTATAGACGGGCAAATAACATCTGCATCTATTTTAAAAACTGATGACTTTGACAACATAAACATATTTGACACCTTTAACTTAGTTATATATCCCCCTTTTCAACAGAAGTGAACTATTTTTTAAAAGACTTCACAGACAGAGGTGGAGTGGTAAATTGTTCCAGAGCCTTGGCGCCACAGACCAAAAGGCTCTGTTTGCCTTAAAGGCTTCAGTCTTCTACAAAGGACAACAAACAGATTTTGAGCTTTTGAATGAAGACACTGAGCAGCACTGTGTCTAATGTGTCTAACAAGAAGTTGAGATAAATAGTCTGAATCATTTTCATGTACATAAGTGTGCTGGATGCAGTTTTAAAACATACTCTTAAATCAACCCGGAGCGAGTGTGAAGAGAATAAAGTCGGGGTAATATGCAAATTTGTAAAACTCAGTTCAGACTGGAGGCCTCAGATGACTTACTGTGGCATCCTTTCAAATGTCACAGGCCAAAACACTGAATGTGTGGCTGCAAAATCCACCCATTAACACACTTAAAACTTTC
This sequence comes from Pundamilia nyererei, assembly GCF_000239375.1. Taxonomy (NCBI): domain Eukaryota; kingdom Metazoa; phylum Chordata; class Actinopteri; order Cichliformes; family Cichlidae; genus Pundamilia; species Pundamilia nyererei. The sequence continues at coordinate 2,398,859 of NW_005187417.1, forward strand.
TAATTATAGTTTTTCCTAATTATGTTGTAGCATAAATTAGGAATAGGCTACATATTTTTTATTTTATTGTAAAGCTCATTGGTTTTAAATGTGCTATATAAAACTAACTTACATTTATTTATTGTCTGTACAACTTAGAATCGACATTTGCGATATTTTGTGCATAAGCTAACTTTAGCTTGCTATCTTTAGCGACACGTTTAGCAGAGAGTTTCTCTGCTTCTCTGTTGTCTTTAAGCAAGATGATGAAAATGTGTTTTTCACGTCATTTTCACACATACACTGCTAATTTATTGGTTAAAAACTCTGTGTAAAGTTAGATTGAGCAGATATGGAAGTACATGGTTAACTGTCTGGAGCATTTCGTGCTAGGAAATGCTCATTCAGGCAGCACTCCCAGCCTAATCCATCAAGCTTTTCTGATCTGATTCTTTCCAAACTGTTTAAAGTTTAGTCTCCTCATTTAATTGATGGCCAGTTTATGCAGAGGTAAGTTTATGTTTGAAAGAAAAAGGGTGTTTATAAAACTTTGCAGTGACTGAACCGATGACATTTTCTGAGGCTAGCTCATTTAGTATTGCCAACTCCAAACATTTTAAATTATTTCACTCTTGTCAGCATGCTAACTGTACTTTGTACCCTGTACCCTTCTTTAAAAACACCCCCCGCCCAATAAAACTCAGCTACACAGAGGTTGCATGGAGGTTAATGGAGGTGATCTTCTGCTCCTGGCACATGCTACTTTTTTCTTCTCATTCTCAAATTTACAATTCAGAACCTTTAAGAAGCTTTTGTGTGCTTGAATTCAGATTTTAAAGGCGCTCTGACCTGCATGTTGCCTGCAGTGTGAACTATTGTGGCGTCAACAGCTGCTGCAGGCCCCCCATGCCCCAAATGACATACACAAACACACACACAGACACCCATGATTGCTACTTAAGTCTTTACTCTTTCTGCTGATCTGCTTTCTAATGTGATGTTTTAAAAGATTGAAAAATTAAACCAAAGAAGAAGAAAAGTGGTTGATCTAAATCAGTTACACCCTAAGTAGCTTCATCAGTCTGTGTTGCACTCTGGTGTGTGCACGTACGCACACCCAGCAGCCCTTTGTGACACAAAAAAAAGAGGAAGAAAAAAGGGCCAGGCCAGCTGAAACGTAATCAGCCCTTTAAATTTCCACAGCAACCAACCCAACACTCACTCCATCTGCTGTCCAATTTAATGACAGAGAGAGAAAGGGAGAGAGGAGGAGGAGGTGGCCCTGTGCCTGGCACAAGTCTGCTGCCATTCATCCATTCAAAGCCAAATCCTGACTAACAACAACATCCCCCAGCCGAGCAGTCAGCAGAAACACATCTGAAGTCTGAGCACAGCAGGACGGAGCGGTCTCTAAAAGTAGTTAAACAGTTTTGGGCATTTTAGAAAAATGTGCTTTTATTTTATTTTATTTTTTTATGATACGCTAAATGAGAACCAGTGTCTGCCATGTGCAGGGGATAGCTTAGCATCGCTGGAGTCAGAGAGCAACATTAAGGCTGGAACTGGAAAGGTTTAAAACACACCTGCAAACACATTTAAGGGTACATTTTCTGTCTGCTTCTCTGAACCCTAAACAAACCCAGCTGCCCTCAGCCTCAACCCAACCATTAAGAGCTGTGCTGCTGCAGGCGCATGCTGCTTCTCAAGTATCCTTTCAACATAAAAGCTTTCTTCTCCTCCTAAAGTCTTTTCAGTGCTGGAGAGCTGCAGCAGATGGTAATGACAGGCTGCAGGCTCAGTGTGTGTTTCTGTGTTCTCCTGTTTTATTGGAGTTTTGATTGAGCAATCCATTTATATTTCTTGCTTTGCTCGGTTATTAGGGTTTTTTGGACAATAAAGGCTTTTATGCATCTAAAATCCTAAAATATTGAATAATCTAAGAGCCCTAGCCAAAGCCAAAGTCAATTAAACTGTTTTTACTTTAGAAAAAACAAAATTGCAGAAATCAGTAGCTGTCTGACAACAATGCTAATCTTTTTTTTTTTAAACTATGCAAATTTCCTGATTCATCCTTTCCATACGCCTGCTGCTGTTGCGCTGCTTGTGTGCATGTGTACATACGGGACAGAAACGCCCACCCTGTTCCCCCGGTCATCAGCTGCTGATGCTAATTTCTGGTTGTGATCTCAATCGCCCAGACCTGCTCCGGCTCGTAATGAGTCTAATCACTAATTACATTAGCAGGCCCCCTGAAGGGTGCGCTGCTCATCGGTGGCCTCAATCCTGCACAAAGATCCGGTGTAAACATGCCACCATCTAAAGAAGCAAACCAAAGCTCGTTTGTATTTGTAACAGAGAAAACTTCAGCAATTTTACAAGTTAATTAGAAATCAGTGAAAATACATTTGTTTGCATGACAATTTCATCTTTCGGGTAACAAGAGTGTTTATAAGTAAATATGAAGACAAAGAGATTATCTGTTTTGTCCAGCGTTGCAGCTTGTTAAGATAAAGTGGACTCAGAGAGCTGAAGCGCTGCCAGCTGTTGCCAAAACACGGGTCTGTTTCTCCATTGAGCGTTGAGGCCCTCGAGGGCCTGGCTCAGCTGCTGCTGGTTCAACACGGCGAATTGCTGTGTATGCATTTAGCCTTACAGACAACATGGCAGAATTTCAACACTGAAATGAGTCCAAAGCCACCATAATTTATGTAATAATGTAGATTAGAGGCCAGATTTGAGTGACACAGCAGTGGCCCGTATCCTTGTATGCTGCAGAGGAGGAAGATCAGATGGCTAAATGTGCCTGTGCCGCACCTCCACCCACTGCACACCCACACCAAAACAAAACTCTGGCAAAAAAGAAAGAAAAAAAAAGCTACAGCCAACACGTCTACGCCCCCATCAATGGACACAAAGAGCAGAAAACGACAGGAGGGGCCCCAAACAAAGGGGCAGCGAGACCTCGGCCCTCTCTCCTCTTTTGTGCTGAAGAATGGCGAGGTCCAGGAGCAGCTGCTGCTGGCTGCATGGGACATTTGAGCCGGTCCTTTTCACCAAAAAACAAAGTCTGGTGCTGTGAGTGGACAGGCTGCACGGCTGGAGGGGTGGAGAAGAGGAGGGAGGCTGTATACAAAACGAAGGGCACACTTTGCCAGATCGACGTAGAGTTGACTCCCCATTGATCCTGCAGATAAGCAGCAGCAGAGGAAGAGGAAGGTGGGGTTTAGCAGGGTAAGGGGGGGGGGGGATGCTTTTAAAGTGAGGCCCTTTAAAGTTGATGGGAGTCACATCAGTCACAGCACAAAGGAGGACCCCGAGGTCTGCCATATGGTTGTAGGCACATCATCTGTTCAGGAATCACTAAAAGAAATCCAACCAAGGCCAATAGCGGCTCGAGCTCTGCCCACTGCACTACTCAGCAACAACAAATCTCTGGTTTCTGATTGGCCGATGGGATGTAGTTATTAAAAGCTCAGCGTCTCAATTACCCAGACAGGTATAGAAGTGAGAGACTTTGTTGTTTTAGTACTTGAGGATGATCTGTGTGGCAGAATGATAAGTGCTATTAATATTTTATTTCCTCTCCTTTTGAAGCTGTCAAAATCCGTTCTTTTGTATACTTTTTAGGACTTTTTGCCTCAGATGTCCATTGAAACTAATCAGTTAATCACAGGATGAAACAAATACATTAAAAAGCAGTCAGTGCATTTAGCAGCATTAATCAAACCTCAGATTTTAATACAAATTTAAAAGAAACCTAATGCTACATATTTGGGCGCTAACTTTTACCATATGAATAAATCTTTTTTCTTTCATGCACCAGAACTATTTTAACCAAAAAGAATGAGATTTTTACAGGCATGTGGCCTAAAATAAACATAACTTGTATTAAAACTGTAATAGTTATTTGAGGTATAGGTCATCTGTAGGTATTTGTTTTATTCCTCTAAGCCGACCTGACCTTTGACTCTCTTTCTGCAGTTGTTGCAAATGATTGTATCATAAAGGACAGAAAAGCATGCTGCCCTGCAAAATTCAAAATGCAGGCCAGCATGGAACATACAAAATCTTCAGTAAATAGTGTGAGAATTTAAATGAACCCATAATTATACATTTATTCAGTATGTCATGTATAATGATGTTAATCAACTGCGTTTATGTGTCAGAAGAAGATTACTTGTATTCATTTTAAAAGCATTTTTCTTGAAACTGCTTATTGCATTAAGTATGTCTGGCTGTAGGAAAGAAAAAAAGCTGACTTACATATGACATCTTTCATTTAATGGAATCTGGTCAAAATTTATCCATTGGTATACCTTAGTGATTCATTATTTTAAGAAATACAATTTGATTTTAGAAATTTTAGTTGCAGTTTTACTCAAAATTATTGTTACAAGTGCACGCCTGCACTTGCCTAAAGGCATAGCAGAGGGAACCCGTGTGTTAGGAGATGAAAGACTCGAAAGAAAAGGTTAAAAAACAAAAAGTCGAATACATTTAACTGGACTCTCTCCTAATCATTATTTAGGAGGGGAATGAAACCATAGCGGTGAAACGGACGAGCACAGTGTTTTTGTGAGGCACCACAAATATAAAAAGCGATCATAAATGAACAGTTCTTTTTAATAGGCTTGTTTGTATTTCTTCAAATGTAACACGTTATTCTGAAAGATGACCACAGCTGACAGGTGGAGTAGGACCATAAAACATGGCGTAAAACGGACATAAACTAATGCACTTTACACTAACTGGTAAATAGTTTAGGTTGGCTTTCCAGCTAAAGATATAATGGACCTGTCTTCTTCTGTCAGCCTGTAGCATCGCAGTGGCACTACAGCTATCACCGCTCTCCTCCAGTCGGCATAGTGAACGAAGATAAATAGCTCCACCTAGTGGTTAAAAGGGGTTCCTGCATAACAGTGCAGCGTATCGTGGAGCCTGGTCTTGATTAAGTCCATCAAGGCCAAAAATGACCGTAAAAACATGTCAATTAGATTCAGATGATAAAATAAAGAAGCTGAACGTTTCTTTATTTGTTGCAATAAATCTGTTAAAATGATAAAATAACACAAATAATCATGGGCAAATGATGCACTTAAATTCTATTTCTTATCTGTTATTTCTAGAACATTTTATTATTAATCATGATAATTATCTAACTATCATTCATAATTATTTTATATTTCACTCTCCATTGTGATTATTATTGTTATTCTAAGAGGATTCTTTACTTTGAAATCACTTTCAGCTGGATCTGTATCTGTAGTGGAATTATCTAAAGGATATTATGGCTTGTTGTGTGGTTCAGAGAGGCCAGACACTTGTGCTCCAGTTTTGCTGATTGACAGTCTAATACATAATTAGCCTACTACCTAGCACTGTGCAGTGCATAAGTACAGTTTATAGTTACACTCTTGCTAAGCAGGCTTGCTTATATTAGCTGACAATTTAGCACTCCACACTACTGTAAAAAGGCTTGGCCCATCCCTCATTGTTGATTCCAATGAACCAGACTTTTTATCTTTCTTAAAGCTATTTTTTAAAAAGGTGTCTTAATCAACAGTTCTCCAGGTCTTTCAAAGTTTTTCTCTGACCACTGGCTGCTTTTTCATCCATTTTCAGTCCTTATAACTGACCACCACTGACCTATTAATCATTCAACCATAAAAAGGCACCTAAACTCAAGGGAAAACCAAACAGAAAACATAGCAACGTTTTGCTATGTCACAAAAAACAAAACTTGTTCCCATTTCTATAGTTAAATCTACAAGAAATACCAAAGATAACAGTGTGTGCTGTGTGTCCCTAACAATACCAAAGTCATGACCAAGAATTAGGGAGAAAGAAATCCAGCAAAGACCTGATGCATGACCTGAAAGAGCTTTTCAAAATCAATAAAATTTTGAATACAGAAAAGTGCTGATTTTTATCCACCATGCAATACCATCTGGAAAGCATCCGATCAACAACAGCTTGATTTTTCAGCACGACAATGACCCCAAACACAATAACAATGCAGTAAAAGAACAGAAAAGGTTAGAAGAAACAAACAGTGGAACCAAATCCGTCATGGTGCCCAGACATCAACAGTATTGAAGCAGTGCGGGGTCATCTTGACAGAGAGTGAACCAAAAGGCCGACAACATCCAAAGAAGAACTTTAAATCTCCTTCAAGAACCTTGGAGAACTATTAATGAAGGCTACTTAAAGAAATGACAGCTTTCCTAAGAGAACTCAGGCTGTGTTAAAGAATAAACATATATTTCCATGTATATTTGCACCTTTCATTAAATCTTTGCACATATTTCTCATTTTCCAGGCAAAATATAAAGAAATGAAGGATGATTTGACACTTTTTCCCAGTATCGTAAATTTGCTCCTATTAGAATTTGATAGCTTGAAAAGCAGCCAGTGGGACGACCTCTGGGCTGAGTATATCAAGCACAGCCACAGCACTGGGCGGGTGGTGCCAACGGGTCAAGATTAGGTTAAGTGGGGTGTGTCGTGCAATGAAGTAAAGTCGGTCTGTCGGGTCTCCAAGCTGCAGATGGGACCCCTTCTCCTCTGGAAAGTCCCCTTCCCACAGGCACCTGTTGGCTGGAGTCTGGTGATAAGGTTAATTGGTAGCAGTCAACCATTCCATCTCTCGTCCACATTGCTTGGCTTTGCTGTGCTTTGTTTGCACTTGGGAGGTCCATCTTCCCTAACAGTTTTGTAGAATTATCTTTTTGTTATATTTTAAAATCTCAGTGGATTTGATAAAGGTCCGCTAGATTTACCAAAGCTGTAATTCCACTGTTGCGTCAGTCGGATGGTTAAAATACTCAGAGGAGCCTAAAAAGACAATCATGAAGTGCATATCACAACTTCTGTTTCTAGTCCTCCTTTTCTCCATAATGCACATTTAGATGGCGATGACAGCTGCTGCTTGGATCTGCCTCCCAAAAATCAGACCACCCAGTCGTGAAGCTAAAGCAAAGTTTTGAGCAAGTGTGTTTTTCAGTCACCAGAGAGTCTGTGTGTGGTCACTGCGTTGGAAATACATCCACACGTCCTCATAGCAGATCAGCAGTAGGGAAACAGGCTACAGGCAGCAACATGTTTAAGTCCAGTCCTTTAAACTGGAGGCGGACAGTTGAGATCACAAGTCTCTGCTGACTTACAGCAACTATTTGCCTGACTGGAGAAACAGTGTCAGGCGGGGAAGTCAGAAGTCCGGCAGCTTTCCTTTTAATTGGCTCTCAGCTGCTGGAAAACAGACGTTCACTTACACATGAACACAAACACGATGGGCAGCACATGTGACTTCATTACTGTGGGAATAACACAAGCAAACACACGCCTTTTCTGGTGCAGCACTGACCCAGTGAGAGGAGGAGAAAGCCAAGTTTTAGAGCACTAATGTAGCTTCTTGAGGGGTTAAGTTCCAAAGATAGGAGGGTTTCCCCCTTTATTTCAGGATTAAACCAAATAAAAGAACCTGAACATGCTATCAAGGGAAGTGTAGTATGGTAAGAACACCTCCTCCGCCTCTAAAGTTTGAGTGTTTTATCAAACATGAATCTGTCATTAGCAGCAGATATAGGCACACTAGAATCCATCTACAGACTGCTTTTGTATGTGAGACCACACATACAGGACAAAACTAATATTCAGGGCACTATTTTGCTCCAGTCCAGCTATAACTGCTGCTAATTTTGTTATCATCCCTGTCTGAGTCATCTCATCCACTTATTTTTAGCCGTCTGAAACATTTCAGTCTTATTGCACTCGCTAAAAAACACTCGACTTTATTGGACCCTCCTCAATTTACAAAGATATGCCATTATATTTAAACACTTTTGCCTCCATTCTGTCTTAATATTAGAACTGATACTTGAGCAATTTGAATACTTCTGCTCAGCCTTCTGTCTGGTTCCTCCCCCGTTTTCTCTGATTCTCCCCTGTTTCCTCTTTTAATCTGTCTCCCCCTTCCCCTCTCTCTGTCCCAGGGTGCGCACACAACAGACTGGAAGTCATTTCAGAAAGAAATTAACAGAGGAGTCTAATACTCTAATGCTCCCACACAGCAAATTGGATTCGTGCGCTTCACTGACTCTGGGTATCAGTTTTTTGCAGGACACAAAGCCTCCCGCTGCAAGCCAGAAACATAGACTCTGGGGGGAGACGCTGTTGCTTCGACACTGCTAAACACTTGCAAACTGAAAACTTACAACCCGCGAACAAAAGTATGTGGACACCCCGTCATTTAGACAGTGGCCTTTTCTGCTGCTGTAACAGCCTCCATCACTCTGGTTTCAAGCATTTCTGCACAACATAAGGAGCAGATATACTGCAGAGACTCGCTCCCACTCAGCCGTGAGAGATTAGCGAGGTAGACACTGATGCTGGGTGATAGTGCCTGGATCAGGTGAGCTGTACAGGACTGTGAGCTGGTTAGGATGAGAAACACGGTGTGGTTTTTGAAGGAAAATGGTTTTATTTAAACAAAAATGTCAAATCGTAGTTCTGGGCCTTCTTGTAAGAGGTAAAAAAAAACAACTTTAACCCAATCAAAGTAACACATGAAAACTACTCAGAGGAAATCCAACCCAAGCTCACTGACTGACAGGGGGAGCTCAAACACACTCTAACATGTCTTATAACTAAGACACAAAACCAACAGTTATTTCAATAGTTACTTAAAGCTATCAACATTTAAATTGCCATATCCCTCAACAATCAAATGAAACAAGCAACATGTTTAAAGTAAACCATCACCCCCTCCATTATGAAGTGGTATGATCCAAACAAAACTTTCTGAGTTTTTAACACTGCTGAATTCAAAGGCCTATCACAAGTAAAGCCATAGAAAGACCAAATAAATAAAGCCAGTGTATTTTAAACATATAACAAAAAATCATGCTTATTAAATTGAATTCATGATTCATTTACACATAACTGGTTTGCTTTATTAGGAACACTTGTTCACATGCTTCATAATGCAAATGTCTAATCAGCCAATCACATGGGGCCTAGACGTGGTCAAGTCGACTTGCTGAAGTTCTAGCAGAGTATTTGCGTGGCCAAGAAAGGTAATCTAAGTCACTTTAAATGTGACATGGTTGTTGGCAACAAGATGAATGGATACCGAGGAGACCTGAGATTGGCCGTGGAATTGTTTGTGGAGGTGCTGTCGGAGGTGGAGGAGGAGTTGGACCTTGAGGCCTTTCCCAGTGAGACACAACTGTTGTGACTGATTGCTGTGATGGATGATTCTAGAGCATTTTTAAATGCCCCTGGGCTTGTTTTATCATAAATAAATCACATGTTCTTAAGTGCTACACTGTTTTTACACTCCCTGGCTTTGTTCATCTTCTGGTTGCCACAAAATTAGAAGGACACTTAAGAAATCACTAAAAGCTTTAAAATATTTTTCTTTACGAGAAAAATGTGATGCTATTTCTACGTAGCATTTCTTGCCTTGACCTTTGCAAACTGTGAAATGTTCTGTATAATGAAAACATATGCTCATTTAAAGTTTTATAAAAAAGCAATTATTTATTTCTAATGAAAACAAGCTAATTTGAACATTTTATCCATTTTTAAACAGCGGCGCACAAACAAATACAAATCTATTATAAGTATTTAATTGCATGACTGCAAGTTTATTTCAACCTTTAGTAAAAAGAAAAGCAGAACCTTTTTTTTCATTACTGTTTTTTTTTTCAGTTTAGAGTGTGTGTGTGTGTGTGTGTGTGTGTGTGTGTGTGTGTGTGTGTGTGTGTGTGTGTGTGTGTGTGTGGGCGCGGGGTGGGCTTTGTGACTCTAACTGCCAATTTGGTGTAAAACCGGCTTTCATAAAGTCTCCCTTCGGGTCAAAAAGCCTGTTCCATGTAATCCTAAATCAGCAGCTCGTTCCTCATTTCTTCACCTACTTTGCTGTTATATTATGTTTCATTACTTTGCTGTCCTGAAGCACCAGCGTTAATTACGTTTGTTTGAAAATCTGTCCGTCTGCCACGCTCTAAATTACAAAAGCTGTTGCCGCTTCAAATTCTCTTTTTCTCCGTGCTTCAGGAGTGAGGCGCTGGAGCTGAACTTTGATCTCTGTGTACTGTAAAAAGAAAAAATAACGGTCCCTGATCTAAAGGCTAGTTCTACTTTAGAAAGAGCACTTCCAGTGATTACAGAGAGGATGTTCTCAGTGAAGGTAAAAAGTTCCAAATCCATTAGAAATGGATACAAAGTTACAAAGTTTCTTCTGTGCTTGAATTTAAATGTCTCTTGGGAAGAGTTTCTTCACACCGATGTCTTTGGTCAGAAAACTGCATCCATGAAAGGAGAGGAAAAAACTGAGCCCCTAACCAAAGACAGGTTAAAGGGGTAAAGTTGTCTGCATGCTATGGTCCACACTGTGTAACCTGGATGTAACTGGCAGCTTTGTTGCTTGAATACCAAGGATCCGCTGCTACAGCTCTACTTTGTTTGCATGTTTTACCCACAGACAAGCCAGCCAGCGCGCATAACCTGTATAATCCTCCTTTTCTGACTTGTTAAATGATCATAGTTTACAAAATGCATTTAATGATCTACTGAATGCACAACACAGGAATTATAATACAGACATTTGTGTACAATTTCACAAACTTAATGTTTACTTTAATCAAAAAACAAAGGAGCTGAAGGCTTTTCTTCAACAGACTTCTATACAACCAGAGAGTTTGTTGTAGGTATCGCCCTCTATTGGCCATTAAAATGATAGCAGACTTTAGGCTGTGTCCATCTTTTAAACTGTCTGTGGCAGGAGTGTAAGACATAAGTCCCGAGGTCCAAAATTGGCCTGAGTCCAATTCAGTCCACTGGACAGCTTTGAAAAAAAGTGAACAAGGGCTTAAAATTTTGACTACTAATAAAGACTTGTGAAGCTCCCCCCTGATCATTCATACTGCACTAAAGTAATAGGTAAACAATTCAACAGAAGAAAAGTTCCTGTTTTTCACTGGCTGCCATAGGATTTTCAGGTTTTTTTGCAATTTCCAAAAAGGACTTTTTGTGATATAGCAAAACGTTTCTGTTTTATAATTACAGGGCAGTCTGGGCAGTGAGCTACTAGAACCTTTTTTCTGTAATTTTAAAGAGTGTTTAAAAAGTTATGCTGTCAGATTTCTCTGTACTGTTGAAATTGCACTTCTTCTTATATTAAGATATTTCAGGCATTAAGTGTGCAGATAAACTTCTTCACATTAACAGGAAGGGGGAGTGAATGGATGTATGGAGATTTGCTGTTATGCTTACAGTATGTATATAATTAGCTGGTTAGTTAGTTGGATCTGTGGGGTTGTGGTTAACACAACTATCTCACACATGAAAGATCCCCACTTCAAGATGGAGAGGATATACAAATTCAGCCTCAGGTGTCAGTCCCGTGCCTGGATAAAGGGAAAGGTTGTGTCAGGAAAGGCATTTGGTACAAAATCTGTGCCAAACCACATCTTTTGGTGATCCCTCGAGAAAAACGGGAGCAGCAGAAAGTTCCTTCTTCCTGTTGTTGGGTACTTAGAATCAGAATCAGAATACTTTATTAATCCCAAAGGAAATTAGCAGATGTAGGTTGTAGCCACTGTCACATCATGAGATAGTCATGCTAAATGTTTTTGTCCGAGACGGGTCATTGTGACCAGTTTTGGATTTCTCTCACTTAGATCTGTCCTCAAAACTCAAAAAAGGTCTCTATTCCAGTCCACTTTGAAAAAAACAGCCCAAAGTCACAACCCAACACTGATGAAAAGAAATCAAGAGACAGATTTTTAATCATTAATGTTTTGCACTTTTTAGGAAAAGTTCCTTTCAACCCAAGGAGCTTGGAAAGAAAAGCGTCATGGTTTACGACACCAACTGTCTGCCATCTATAATCCAGTTTTGAGATCCCTTCCCAGACGCCTTAATGCCCACTCACATCCTGGGCCATCTGACCTCAGGAAATCACATGATAGGGTGGGGCCAGGTTTCACAATGAGCTCACCCGAAACCCTGGCTGATTGTGACCCACACCCGCTTTCACACCTCATGTGATTAGGTAGAGGATCATCAGGGGTCCTTTGTCCCTCTTTGGGAGGAAACTCCTACTGGGTTTAAATCTGGGACTCTCCACCATTTGACCTTAGAACTGAAGAAGCTTCTCAGATGAGAGGTGAAACGTCTTCAAGCAACTCAAAGAAGTCCAGACGCTTTTCTTTCCAAGCTCCTTAGACTACGATGACCTGGATGACTGAGAACCTTCACGTGTTCCTTTCAACCCAAAACCACTCGGTCACCCTTGGGTGTACAGACATATATCTATGTATCAAATTTAAATATTAGAATTTCTCGTACCAAAACTAAGCTTCTTGGGTGGTCTGTACCTCACAGTACGTCTTAGTGTTTTGTTAGATATAACAAGTAAAATTGCTCAAAAGGACACCAACAGCAGATCTTCTTAGCATACAGCTTTCTGTGTTGGGATGCCTGTTAATGAAAGAGACCCCATAAAGCTGTTATGAAGGGGGAAACTAGAGGCCAAAATCTTGCTTCTGATCCTCTAAAGTTGATCATTTTAACATGAGAGTCTATGGGGACTGACTCAAGTTTGGAGCCAGTCTTAGAGTTAGCACTTTCATGTTTGCTTTATTTTCCTGTCTCAGAGACAGCTGCCTGTGTTTAATGCATTATATCTCATTTTGAAGTCTGCACAAAAACCAAATAGTGTCTTTCTGGGGGTTATTTCTGTCATATCGCCAACAATAAGCTCGTCAGACACCCAGCACAAACTCCAACTAGCTGTGCTCTTTCTATCCTACTCCTTTCAAATCTAAGGATAAACCCCTTGAGATTTAGTGTTTGTCTACAGAATGTCAACTGATGACCTCGTCCTTTCTCACAACCAACGGTGGGATTTACAGAGGAGGGAGCGATCCTTCTCCCGATATTAAACCATGAAAGTCAAAGAGTGGATTTACGAGGTTTTGGCAGGACGGCGGTGATCTGCAGGCATGACGGACACATTATGAACAGCGGCTGCATCGCTGCACTTCTCCTCGGAGCTCCTTAAACAATTTCCCCACAGCTCATTTTTAACCTGCCACACAGCCGTCATCACTTAGCTCCATAATTCCCCAAATTCACGCATAATCAAACAAATTAGCCTTTATGCTAATTTCTTATGACTCAATTATGTTAAAAGCCCAGCTTGAATGACAGTCATAATTACAGCCATAATGCTGGCAGAGATATTACCGGCGAATAATACGGTAATGGATATCAAAGGAGCAAGCTTCATCTGCCATAGAGAGACGCTGCTGAGTGGGTTAGCAGGAGTAAATAAACTCTGATGTGTTTGCTGATGAGCTGTTTTTTGGTCTACAGCACTGCTGAGACTCCACAGAGGTCAGAGCCACGAACACACTGATGGATGGAAGGAGACCCAAACGTTTTTAGGGAGTTGACTTGATTTCAGCTCTCTGGCCCTATTTACCTTTAATCTCTTTCTAAGGTTTTGAGTGTGATGTTAAAGAGTTTACAGAGAAGTTCTTTGCCATGTGCGTGACTTCTCACTCATCCACTGACTTTGTTAAAAAGACTAGTTTATTCCAAGCATGTGGACTTGAGAGCATTATGTGGAAACTCTAAGCTTTTCTGGTGGTTGAGGCTTTGATGCATACAGTACTGTGCAAAACTCTTGAGCCAGCCTTCATTTCTTTACATTTTAGGAAAAAGAGGAATTGTTGCAGCAATTTATTGAAATGGGGAAACACACAGGAACGATATATTATGTTATATTAAGCAAGAACTGAGTTTAAAAGTCAATATTTGGTATGACCACATGTATTCTTCCACACAGTCTAAACTCTCTTAGGCTGTTTCCTTGTCATTTCTTTAACTTGTCTTCAGGAATTCTTCTCCAGGCTTCTTGAAGGATATTCAAAGCTCTTCTTTGGATTTTCGCAGCCTTTTGTTCCATTCTACATGAAGATGATCCCACATTGCTTTAATAACATTGAACTACGGGCACTTGGGAGGCCAGTCCATGACTGATGGTGTTCCATTGTGTGCATTGGCAGTCTGTTTAGGATCATTGTCATGCTGAGAAATTAAGCCATTCTCAATCAGATGTTTTCCAGATGGTACTACGTGGTTGATAAAAATCTGACGGTACTTTTCTGTGTCCATAATTCCATCAATTCTGAAAAGAAAGCCAACATTACTGAATGAAATGTAGCCCCAAACCATGACAGAAGCTCTGCCAGGTTTTACAGACTCACCGTTGTTCCTCACCTCTCTTCTCCACTCCTCTATACATACTGATGAAGATTTCACCCCCGACAATGTCAAATTTGGATTTATCAATCTATAATTCCAATCGCCAATGATTTACAGCTTAGTTCTGGTGTAGTTTGGCATTCCTGAACCTTTTTTTGTTTCCCAGTCTCCTTAAGGACGTCTTCTTGACTCTTCCACTGAGATGTCTGATGAAATTAGATCCAACATTAGATGGATCAGCTGAAGGGACAGATTCATCTTTCAGATTATATCCTTGCTGAGGGTTTTTCCTCCTCTTTCTTAAGCACATGACTTCCAGATACTTTTTATCTGTTGTAGATGTTTTTTATGCCTTCTGCATCTTTCCAGCCTGATCAGGAGGTTCAAACCAGGACTCTTCTTGCTATGAGGCAACAGTGATAGTCACAATGCCTCAGTAGAAAATAAGAAATAGACAAGTAATAATGTAATGTGTGTATGTGTTAGTCACAAGTAAGGTGACTCACTGTCATATTTTTATTATTTTTATTTTTATTAAATACAATGTAGCAAACATAACAGCCTGCTATGACACAACATATAACCTTTCCTCCTGCAAACCCAGAGCTTCCCACACATATAATATAAAATATTAATTTTAATTACTATTAGCAGCTTATGGAGTAAGTCCAACAATGTCTGCACTTCATTTTTGAAGAAGGAGAAAAACTGAGGAAATATATTCAAACAGCCCCGTCACACACACTCATCATGAATCCACACCAGCCTGTGACAAAATAATAAAATCTCTCGTCCCACTTGTTCAGCAGTGTAGTCTGGATGGCCCCTGACATTTAAATGCAATCCATATCATGAGTGGATCTTCTACACAACAGTTAAAATGTTTGTCCTCTCTCTTTTTTAGATTATTGTTATTTAACTTGTGATTGCCGTTTATCATCACTGCCCTTTTTTCTTATTATTTTCGTGTCCCCCTCTCGATATTTCACCCTGTGGTGTGAATTTTATTTTAATTGAACATCAGTAGAAAATGAGGACAGAGGGACTTGTTTTATTTGAAAGGTTAAATATTCAGAGCATTTCAAAATCAGCACTAATCTTTTTGAAAAGAGTTACAAGGTTATATTCGAGTGGAGGTATTGTTATTTCCCTCCTACAGCTCGTTATGTAAATGCTTACAAAAGTACTTATTTTTAATAAAATAAAATAAAAAAGACTATGATTTGAATGAATCTGAAATACCGCTGAAAAACTATTTAAAAGTGATCACTCCCACTGAGATGTTCAGTGATTAATGATGCCACTAATGTACCTATAATAGATGTAATATTAAAAAGAAAATGTTTGAGGAGCAATGACCTAGAAAAAGCTGCTCAAACTGCGGCAGAGATAAAGGCCACATTCCTGTCGGTCCCCACACTTGTCATAGAGCGAGAGGTTAACTCCACATGGATTCACACTTGTGCCTGTGGAGCAGTCTCTTAATTAAGGCCCAAAACAGGAGCTTCCCATCACATGAACGTATGAGTCAAATAGATTAATGTCAATGACTTGAAGATTAAAGACTGATCTGTTTCAATATATAATACAGATTTTTATTAAAATATTATTTTTCTACTTTGTTGGTATTTATCGTAGAAATTTAGAAGAAAAAGAAATAATAACTTGAACTATTTAGCACTGTGACCTCAGTCAGGCATCCAAGGGGGTAAACTAGGAGAGTGCAAGTCCCAGATATACACAGTGAGCTAGTTTGGCTGACAAAAGGACAATGTCTAGGGTGAATGCCTCATTCGGGACTAAGATGATGTCAGTATAATGTCAGTTAGATGATCAATCATAAAAAACATTCATAAGGGAATACATGCACCTCCCAATCATCTTTAAACCCAAATAAGTCAACAGAATGTCCATCCATCAATCATCTTAACTCCCTATCCAATGTATGATCATTAGCCCACGGTTACAATCATGTAGCCTATCCCTGCTATAGTGGGACTTAAGGGAGTGCATGCTGTGCAAGCTGCAGGCTTTATCACAGGGCCAACATAGAAAAAGAACCACACACTGTCCAACCTGATGTCCCAACCCAAAGCTTATAATAGACACGCTGGTCCAACGTGTCCATTTCTTTGGCTCTCGAAAACGTGAAATGGGAATGCAAGCCATAAGCTGCAATAACAGCACAGCGAGATATTTTATTTTAAGTCATGCAACTTTCCGCATGCATGTCCATTTCACGTTTTCGAGAGGCAAAGCGTGAAATGGACATGGTGGATCAGAGTTCTATTACACGTTTTGCACTGTCACATCCACACCTACAGCCAGAAGCACTAATTAACCTGATATGCATGTCTTTGGACTGTGGGAGGAACCCAAAGTACCTGGAGAGCATGTGAATCCTACAGAAAACACCAGCCTGATTAGGAGGTTTGAACCAGGAACCTTCTTTCTATGAGGCAACAGTTACTTACCACCATATCACCAT
>NW_005187417.1:2415622-2416987 GCF_000239375.1 Pundamilia nyererei
ATGTGAATCCTACAGAAAACACCAGCCTGATTAGGAGGTTTGAACCAGGAACCTTCTTTCTATGAGGCAACAGTTACTTACCACCATATCACCATTCAAGTGTCTGTAAATATACACTGCAAGGCCTTTGACTGCTATTGGCATGTGCCAGTGCATTTAAAAAGGCATGCACATACAGAGTAAGGAATGGTTTAAAAATATGCACAAATCTACAGTCTTCTTTGTTTTCTTTTGGCTGCTTCCTTTAGGGGATGCCACAGCAGATCATCTACCTCCATCTCACTGGGTCCCTAGTATGCAGTATTTACATTACAAAAAAACACAACAACAAAAAAATGTGATAAGTTTCCACAGGAATTCTTTTGCCCAAACACTCTGGGAGACTAGTGAAGAGGCAGAGGTGAGTTTGCATGAGTGATGGGATTATCCTGTCATTTATCTTGAGTTAAATTTGAGCAATAATTAATCAAACATTAAGCAATATGTATTTTTCTTAATTCATAGGTAAACAAGGGGGAACATGTGACTTGGCTGTGCTACAACAATCAAATAAACAATGAATAAAAAAGTCTGTTAAAACACGTTGTGTGTTTATTGTGCCGATGTTCTGCAATTTTTCTGTCCTGTTAAATCTACATGTTAAAGTTCAAATTGGGCCTCTATAAAAATACTAGAAGTATATATACAGAACAAATAAGGCAACAATGAGCACATTGTTAATTTTTATTTGCATTCATTCATAAACATGCTGGACATGAAAAGTTCACAGAGCATAAATCTGGAAGTACCACAGAAGCAGTTAAAGGATAACTCCGTGATTAAAAACTATTAACAGGTATTTGAAATTATTGCAGCTTAAATCAAAACCCTATCATCTTTTTTTTTAACCCTTTTTCACCAAAGACAGTCAGTTTGGTTTGTCACTGAGACAGCTCTTCTGAGCTTAAAACTCAAAAGTAATTTTTGTAAGTGTGCACACTTTCCTCTGCACATCTGAGGTGTTGGTTGAGGTTAACAAGCCTGTTGACCGTGGGCTTTATAACCCATTCTCATTTCAGACTAGTTGGTTTGGAATGGCTGTTAGTGATCTTGGAATGCCATCCTTCAACATCCAGCATCCCACGTGCAGTTTGAGTGTTATCTTTTACTCGAACAGAGCTTTATTTTTGACATACAAATTGCCATGGTATTACAGACGCTATCTCAAGCAGAACTGGAAAAAGTCACACATGCTTTCATCTCATCATGCTTGCACTACTGTAATTCCTTCTACTTGGGCCACAGCCAAAAAGTCCATCTCCCACTTTCAGCTCATTCAAAACTTAGCTGCAACCCTTTTAACAATTTCAGAAAGGCATAACCACG
>NW_005187417.1:2417007-2426902 GCF_000239375.1 Pundamilia nyererei
TACTTGGGCCACAGCCAAAAAGTCCATCTCCCACTTTCAGCTCATTCAAAACTTAGCTGCAACCCTTTTAACAATTTCAGAAAGGCATAACCACGTCACTCTTAACCTTGCTACACTACAATGGCTACCTGTTAGTTACAGAGGTTATTTTAACTTTTATTTGTTCTTACAAGTTCTTGATTACATCTATATAATGGATTTATTTAGGCCTTATTAGCCAAACCCTATGGTGGCCCTGAGAGGCCAAACGGACGGCAACTTAAGAAAACACCAGCAATAAGAAAAATGCTGTAAAAGCACACAAAACAGAATGGAAATAGGAAAAAAGAAAACAGAAATATAGGAAAAAACACAACTTCTTTTAAGTGGCTCCCAGCTCAATTCTTAGCATATTTTGGTTCCTGCAACTGGTCCGTCAGGTTATTGTCTCCCCAGAAACACTTCCCTTGTGTTTTTTCCTATTTCTGTTTTTGTTTTTCCTATTTCTGTTTTCTTTTTTCCTATTTCCATTGTGTTTTGTGTGCTTTTGCAGCGTTTTTTTTTTATTGCTGATGTTTTCTTAAGTTGCAGTCCATTTGGCCTCTTAGGGCCACCGTAAAACCTTTCTTGAGGGACAAGCATGGTTCTGGCCTGGTTCTATGAAGAACTGTGCAGACTATGTTATACATGGTGTTTCTGTGTATAGTCACCAGGGGGCAGTGTAAAAAACATGTGGGACCACTAGTACTATGGACTACACTTGTTTATGGTTGTGCTGCTGTCGGTCCACTAGTTTAACGAGAAACAGAAAGCAATGAACTCTCTCCGTCCTCTTTAAGAAACCTTTTCAACTCATCAGACTTCCATCTTTGCAAAGCATCATCACTGTTCTGCTGTGTGCTGTTGGCTTTTTGGAGCACATCTGGGTTGACTCCATACCCAAAAATCCTTCAACACGGTAGCCAAATACATAAACAAATGGACGCAAAAACTGTGGAACTCTACCAGAGGAAACGTAGTCAGCAAACTATGTTTCTGCTTTTAAATCACTCCTCAAAATTTACTTTTACAGGACAGCTGTTTTCTTCATTTCTTGAATCTGTTTTATTTCTCTACCGCCGCTTATTTAGTTGATTTGTTATATTATTCACATTTGTTCATGTTTTATGGTTTGTTTCTCAAGTCTTTTTTTTTTTTTTCATTTTTGACTTTGGGCTGTTTTACCATCTTCCATAAATCATTTTGTAACTATGTTTTGAAACTAAATCCATTACTATTATAAATGTGGGGGTGACATTCTGGTACTGGACTAGAACTGGGCCTTTCCACCTCTCTCTTAGACACAAAGAAATCTCAGCCAATCACAGCCTTCACTTTTCATGCCTGCAGAGGAGCAAAGATGTTATTACGTGAATCTTTTTAAATCATGTTCCTGTGAATCTTTGGAATTTGGTTCCAAGAAATTTGGTATACAACCTCCCCTTTGGAATCAGGACAGACAGCAATAAAATGATGAAAACTGTGGCGGTTTGTTAAGAGATGACAGAAGCCAAAAGTTCATGTTGACAAAATAGTAAGACATTAAGAGACCTGGACATTAGAATTCTTAGTGGACTGGCTTTTGTGTTTATGATAGATTGATTGCAGGTTGTAAGGCATTCACTCCCAGGCTCCTTATCGTTGTGGTCAGAGGTCAACCTGAGCACTTGGCTCTTCACAGTCAATATTTTTTGCAACTCCTTCCTTCCTCCACCTCCATTGTAAGTTGCTGTAATGGATCAGATCTTCATCTTGGTCAACAAAAGAACGCACCAAGGGTCTTTAATGTTCTATCCCTTAACTGCTGCGTTGATAAAAACGCCGCCTTTTGTAGGTGAATTGCTGTGCATTGTGATAGATGGATCCTCAGCAACTTGCAGAGTAATTGCATATTTTAGGGCCCTCAGATGAATTATCCAGGGCTGATCCGTCATTATAATACTGAAGCTCATGCCGTCATTCGCGGTGAGAAATGTTGCTCGATAGTGGTATTTGCACAGCTGCAGGGGGTCATAAATTATTACAGAGGACACATGAGCATTAGTTCAACTCTTTCATCAGAAGGTCTTAAACAAGGTAGCCTCCTCCTTCGTCATATGTTGTCAAAGAGGCTCTCTCGTGCTTCTTTTTTCATGTGTCCTGGGTTATCTGTGCTATGACGTCTACATGCAACAAAACGTTTTTCTAAATTGTTTTAGGCACCAGTCACCTATTCATTTTAAGCACTGACACCCTCTTCATGAGAAAAAGCGACTATCTGAAAAGAGTCAGAAAAAGCAAACCAAAACTTACCAAACCAAACCATAGCGCTGGTGCCGTGTTCTGCTTTGTGGTTGCGATGTTAACATCACATGTTATCACATGTATAATTCAGGATAATCACGGGACAACATGAGAAGATTTTGTGCTATTTTAGCATGTCTTCTTCAAGTACACATTTAAGTGGTCCTCTGTATTTACAGACCGTTTTTTATTCTCAGAGAGAATGATTCACACTTGAACCTCTATCTGAAACAGGCTGTTTTAGCCCTTCCCACAAAGAGCTGTGCACCTGATATGAACATATTAGGATGTAATACAAAAAATATCTAATCACCTGTAATGTCCTCCCTTAAAAAAAACAGCTTTTATATGCACTTGCATTAACCCATAAGGAATTACTATTGTTCTGGTGCTGAAGTTTTAAAATATATTAAAAAACAACCATATTAGGGTCATGTTTTAAGTTTTGGAGTAGATGGTATATGTTGTGGCAAACCTTGAAGGTCATATTTGACTGACCAGTAAAGGTGGACAGTACGGTTAAAAGTAAGTGGTTCCTGGATTACTTATATTTCCCAATATAAAGTTCAATATTTAAATCAGCCATGTATGCAAACTCCATTTCAGCACCTGGGGATCGAACCACCAAGGCCTTTGGCTTCAACTACAATCCGATCCATACATGGGCCACCCACAGTATGGGTGGATCAATGGCCCACGTATGGATCAATGTAAAATCTGTGTTGGATTCATGTGATGAATGCAAGAGAATCAAGACATGACGTTTCACCTTTAGATGTTTTGTTTCATTGTGGAACATTAAAATGCACAATTCACTGAAATCGATTAAAGTTTTCTTCCTTTAAGTCATGAAAAAGTAAGTACATCCCAAGGAAACTACTGATTTGTTCCAGTATATTTCAGCAATCAAATGAGTGATGAAACAGTGCCTGTTCTTTAAAGTGATGCTTTCAGATCTGTAAATATAGAATCAGGGTTGCCAACAATAAGGTCTTCTTTTAGACAGGAGGGATGTGTCTTATTTAAAACCTCTTATATTCTGGGTCTGCTGCTCTCATTGCCACTGAACAGTGCGGTTTCGTGATCACATGGAGAGCTAAAGAGCTTTCTAAACCTTCGGGGTGGATGCCAAACAGTCTGGTAAGGGATTTAAACTGATTTGAAACCAATGATTCCACTGTAAAAGAAAATCTTCAGGAAGTGGTTTAAAATTTTGAACAACTGCCAGTTTCTCCAGGTCTTAAAAATTTTGAATTCATTATAATTGTCATTATAATTGTTTGATATTCAGACTTGGGAACATTGGCAGCATTTTTTCTCTCTGGCTGTCAAAATGAATACTCTGGCAGGTGGCCATAGTACTGGAAGGAGAAAAATAAAATATGAGAAATATGAGTAAGAATGTACAGCAAAAGTATTTCAATTAATAAATGTGAGCAAAAACTAAAGTGTTACACTTTTGCACATTGAACGTTTGGTAATACTCCTGATATCAGTCATCCTGGTAAAGAGGAAAGAGGCTTTTATGGTGCTTATTAAAATTATGTCTTGCTTCTAGTGTAAATTTCAGGTGATGATAAAAACCTGTGTGCAGCTTTGTTTTATAGCAAAGACTTGTTTGCTATATATTTACGTAGATATATTGGTACTAAAACTAATACGATACACTCAATGTGTGTGTGTGTGTGTGTGTGTGTGTGTGTGTTTATGAGAATGTGTGTAAATTGATGCATGTGCCCAATGCCTCTAATGTCTCTCTGTCTCTCTCAACGACTTTTCATTCTTGTTGTGAGCAGGATATGGATCACCACCGTTCATCGCTCGGATGCCGCTGTTCGGTGCCTGATAACTCTGTCCAATTAGATCACAGACGCTGCTCGTGCTTGCCGCCTTAGCTCACTGCCTCAGCTCGCCTCTCCGGGTGACAAATGTGACAATTACCCAAAGCACCAGGAGCTGCTGTTCATTCCCTATTAAAGAATCAATCAGGACTAGGCATGCTGGGCCCTGAGGCACTGGCACTTCAAGAGCCCTAAGGATGTAGGGCTGGAGGTTATTCTGCATGCCGACTTTCAGTTTTTAAGAGTTAAAAGTGCTTGTTTTTGTTGCATAAGAGCAAATTAAAGCACTTATCTTTTACATCCTCAAACTTTGCACTAACTGGATGTTAATATCCTGCAAAAACCCTACAGAAAAATAGATAAAACTTTCACAATCAGATTGGAAGAAATGCTCCATAATTGGCTCCATTGTTTCACCTGACAGCTCTCTCATGGGCGGCCACGTATCCTTTCAGTCAAACAGGTGCAAAGGCTCAGACCAATCAGAGAGGCAATAAATGCTATACACGTAAGTACAAACTTAAAAACTCATATAACAATAATAAAAGTATACAATGGTTAAAAACAAAAAGAATAAACACTATAAAAAATTAAGGAAAAAACTGCAGCCAACACTACAGTGCAGTCTGTTGAACTCTTAGCCTGACCTCTCTGGGGTATGGGAGGTGGGATTCAGTCCTGCATCACAATCCACAAGGAATGAATAACTTCCCAGGCAGCAAAGCAGTTCTTCTCCCTCTCCTTCATTTAGCATCTCTCTAAAATAGAGGACCTCACCGTTACATAATGTAGAGGTGAAGATTAATCATCGTCTCCTGTCCCTGGCTACTGGGCCTTAAGGTGGACTGACCATCAAGGTGGAACATCTCATTTGGTAAATCACACGCTTTACACTTTACTTTTAATCTCTTGCTGTTTTTTGCTGATTGTTAAGCACTTTGATCAACCCTGTTGTTTGTAAATGTGCCATATAAATGAATAAACCGGAACCTACTCAGAGAGGAACATCAAGGTGTCTAATAGAATCCCTTCAATAGCCTACGACACATTCTCACATACACAGTCTTCTGGGGACCATGGGTGCTGAACATAAAGGGTGCTCCAGCTGACCAACATCCACAGCTACTGCTATAATACAGGTAATTTCAAATGCAGTCTTCAAACATCTCAACAAATAACAAAAACAGAAGATTTCTGTGCAGCTGGCTCACAGTTTGTCTCCTAGCTGAAGCGACAGCGTCTGTATTTTCCAGTGGGGGGGACAAAAAAGTTACAAATGTGATAGCTTTACCCACGAGACTGAGAAAATAAGGAGAGAAAATACAGATTTCTTCATTCTCTACAGATTGTTTTATTCAGTCCATTAAATGTTTTTAACAAATGAAATGATAAAAAGATTCACGTTTGAAAGGTTTATCTGGGCAGCTGAACAGAAGTGTTTGCAGTTACAGCCTGTGGTATCCATGGTGACTACCGTAGATTAAATCATGGGTAGCAACAGAGACATTATAAAAAAAGGAAATGCCACTGAAATAAAGTGAAATCTACTGAAGATATCCACAACACCAAAGATGATGATAGTAATTTAATAACCAGCACAAGAAGCTTTTAAAACCTAAATTTAAAACTTTTTAAGTTTCACATTTTCACATCTTGTTCCATATATAATGTTTTTTTTGTGCTGATAATCACTGAAATTAAGGTTATTTATCTAATGAGTAACTACCTTGATATATATAACCAAACTGCTTTATCATTTATAAATGGTTCATTTTTGTGTACAGTTGTTATGTAGACATATTATTGGTATAAACACTTTCATTCTTGTATGCAAAATTAATTTTATCTGGTAACTTTCTTGGATTGTGGCATGCAGGTTTTGGAGCTACATGCAGCACAATTTTTCTGACACAAATTCTTCTTCTTCTCCTCATTATTTTTGACTGACAGCAATGCTGTGCTTTCACAGCTCTGTTTCAGGAAGGTGTAAAACAACATGCCGAAATAGAGCAAAATAAATAAGAAATTGCTTGTTGAGTGGGTGTACCTGAAAAGAGGATGACAAAGACACAAACTTGTTTTTGTATTGTTAATACCACTGATTTGAACTCTTTACATACGTGTGCTCAGATATAGTTTTATTCTTGTTTCCAGTGCAGAGGCCTCTTAGAATACAGAAACACAGCTGTGTTGTATTTTGGCACCACTGCATTCAAACGCTGAATGCATTCCACCAAAGGATCGGCAGTGTGTCCCAGAGGAAGTGCTCATTCAAAATAGGTGATCACAGCAGATAAGATGGTCAGGAAGTCAGAGACAGAAACACCAAAGAGAATCTGGAGGATTTTCAAATTAAAAGGCTCAGTGCAGGTTAAACATTTTAGCTATGAAATGCTTCTTGGTGTAATTTGATGGTGTGAAGTCTGCAGAGATGCAATATTGAAGACACACCAAATGTACTCCCAGATTTATGCTACCTTTATGCCTGCTGTGGGTTGGAAAGCACACAATATTTCATTTAACATCTGCTTAGATATCATAGAACACACTTGGATAAATCCACAGAAAAGTGAGTCCTTTCACCCTGTGCACTGACCCTGCTTGATTCCACCAGTTACAAGAGTTTACTAACAATCATACTGTGCAATATGTCTTCAGAGACCCAGACATATCATGACTTCAGGAGAAAGATTCATTGAATAAAAGTAGAACTATGTGAAAGTCAAGACTGCAAGGGTCACAGCTACAGAGCTCAGATAATAGCAGCTACTTATGCAATATTTATAAGGAAGCAAGAGGTGGGCAAAGGGTTTATATCTTCATTGAGAGGACAACAAGATTAGTAACAAAAAGCAGAAGTTGCTTTATACTGCATGGTATATAAAGTATTTCTGGTGGAGAAAACCTTTCCTCATCTCAGCAGCACATACAGAAATTAAATAAGTTTTGACAAACTTCGAGACAGACTAAACATTCAAAGCATAAAAAGTCAAGTCTTTCAGACCAGGTTCGTAAATGGATTTGCTAAAGCAGTTCATCATTCTGTAATGAGGATTGCAAAATCACAAAGTCACTCTTGTCTGCTCTTCCTCTGTCAAGACAGTGCGCTGTAAACATTTTCCATACCTGTTGGTAATGTTCTTGGAAAATACTCAGTGTTTACACTTCTGCATAAACCATCTGCTGCCTTTTCAGCTAAGAGACTGACGTTCATAGTTTGGGTTAAAGTGCGACCTTTCACACCATTAAATAGAATAGCATAGAATAGAATAGAATAGAATTCAACTTTATTGTCATTGCACATGTCACAGGTACAGGGCAACGAAATACAGTTTGCATCCATCCAGAAGTGCTTTAGCCATGATATAGATATATTACAATATATATTAGCAATAATATAGATATGTAAGTATATAACAGAAATAGGTCTATTGTGGTATGTAAGTATGTACACGGTATGAAGTATGTTATGAATATGCTATAAGTATGTACAGGCTATGAACAGGATATAAATATGAAAAAAACTATACAGAATATGAAATGAAGAACTATACAGAAATATGAGATATGCAGCTATACAGAAATATGCAAGTTGTAAACAGTTGTAGAATTAAAAATTATCGTATTGTATTGTATTGTACAGAAACATTAAAAGTCCAACTTTTAACAAACGACATTCTCCTTAGTTTTCTTAGACAGACTACAAGGTGACACAGGTCCTGCCCAGGTGTGCACATGTGATGCTTCGTGTGCAAACTCTGAGGCCACTCAGCTTCTCTCCCTGTATGGACACATGGCTCTAAATGAAGATTAAATCCTGTTCGATGCATTAATACAAAGCATTTTCCAATTTTCTATTTCTTGGCTTCGACTTCCATCGCTCACTTACAATTTCATTTCAGTCCTCATAACTACTACGATGGTGGTGATTACTGAGTCATTACAGCCGCTATAATGATATAAGCATTTACACCTGATTTGATTCTAAACTCATTATCTGTCGTCTTTGGGAGGATGTTATGAGAAGCTGCTGTTCACTAACATTCATTTACTCATGCACTTACTTTCACACACTTACCTCTTCTGTTTAGAAGAGGCAGACAGTTATTTGCCAAATCATCCAGAGACTAACCAGCAGGGTATCTTAGCTTGAGTTTGAGATGGCAAATTTATAACAAAAAGCCTGCAGTACAAAGTGGAGGTGTGAGCAGGAAGGGGAGAATATGGGAAATGTAGGATTAAATATGTTTGGTTGGTTGTTTTTTTGTATAGAATAAGAACAAATGAGTGATTGTAAATGTTATTCTTCTTTAAAAAATGAAGTCAAGGTCAGACACAACAGAGGCAGGATGGATAGTTTTAATTACATTAACTCACAAAGTAAAGAGAAGTAAATAAGTCGAACAAGCTCAGGCAGGAGGATTCAAATTATCCAGTGCCCCTGCCTGAGGTTTCTTCCTGTTAAACAAGAGTTTTTCCTTCCCACTGTCACCAAGTGCTTGCTCATTGGGCATAGTTTGATTGTTGGGGTTTTCTCTGTATTATAGTAGGTTCTTTACCTTACAATATAAAGTTG
Organism: Pundamilia nyererei; assembly: GCF_000239375.1. Taxonomy (NCBI): domain Eukaryota; kingdom Metazoa; phylum Chordata; class Actinopteri; order Cichliformes; family Cichlidae; genus Pundamilia; species Pundamilia nyererei. The sequence goes on from NW_005187417.1 coordinate 2,425,726, forward strand.
TGATTTGGTGCTACATAAATAAAATTGGATTGAAAAATAAAAGACTGGAGTGGAGAGCAGACAGGTATTAATGTCCTGCAGTTCACAGCTGGGACAAAAAGGCAGCAGATATCTGTGAAGTTAAGCGTGTGTTCAAGCCACAAATACACGTAGTAATGTGCTGTTTAAATCTTTGTGATCAAGGTCTCTGAAAACAGGATGGAGGTTTCTGGCTCAACTTTGCGTTCTTGTGCGGTTGTCACATGTGTACAAAATCAAGTACCTAGCCAAGGAGTCTGCCATTACCAACACTTGTGAAAGAAAGGCTTGTTTTAAAGATTTTAAAGATGAATTCAAGTGTCTGTTATACTGTATTAGGATGTCATCCTTGCAGCAATTCAGGTAATGAAATTTCTTCCCTTCTTGATGTTCCACAATCAGCTGTAAGTGCTATTATTACAGAGTGGAAGCATTTATAAACCACAGCAGCTCAGGCATGAAGTGGCAGACCAGATAACGTTACAGAGCGGGTTTCGTCGAGTGCTGAAGCACATCATAAAATCAGCCAACGCTTCATATTTCCAAATCCCATCTTGCATTAACAGCAGCACAAAAACTGTGTGCTGGGACCTTCATAGCAGGGGTTCACAGCCAAACAGTTCATGTGGGTGTCATGTGTAGATGGCTCCTTGCTTTTGTTCATATAGTGTATGCATTGTGAATGCATCATTGCAGGTATCTTAAACTGAGCTGTTTAGACATGAGATCTTCTGCATGCTTATTTTTTAATGCAAAGGCACATAGTTCACACTTGTGTCATCTTGAAAGGTCAGACCTACTAAGACTGCGGTTGCAGACTTCACGAAAAAGTAGCCATTGTGCTCAACCAGACATAAACCCAACACATTTATATGCCTTCTGATCAATGGAAAGGAATTGGTGTCTAAAAGGCTCATATGTTTCTTTAAAAGCAGATCTAATTCAGAACATTTTTTCATATGTCTTTCTGTACGCATGTGAAGATTTTTCACATATTTTCTGCTATTATTTTTTCATACAAGGACGTCAAATTTGTCTAAATTATCCTCACATGATGACTCCAGATTTCAGTTAAGTACAGGGTGGGCCATTTATATGGATACACCATAATAAAATGGGAATGGTTGGTGATATTAAAGTCCTGTTTGTGGCACATTAG
>NW_005187417.1:2436500-2437544 GCF_000239375.1 Pundamilia nyererei
CTCAAAACTGTAAATACAAAAAAGTTGCACAAAATAGTTTCCCACCACAGGAAATTTATTTTGAGTGTCTTCATAGTTTTATTTTTGAAATACACCAATTTTTATATACTGCAGGAAAAATGAAAATAAATATTATAGTGCAAATTTGTTATGAACAGCTCATCGGATCGGCAAAGCGTGTTTCTGGAATATTATGTTTTTGTTGCTGCAAGTGCTTTTTATGCAGTTTTTGCAAAGCTATATGTGGAAGGAAACCTTGACCTAGGACAAGCTGATGGCATAAAATGTAAGTACAACTCCTCCGGTTTCATATGCAAAAAACATTTATTGCGCTAGCTTATGTGGTTGCAGTGCTACCGCGATTTAAAAATTGTTACGCAAAACAGAGCGTGCCCTCCGACCGGTTTTAAAGGGTTAATGACACTCTCTTTGGTTTTTGTTTGTTTACTATTGGCTGTTAGCCAATAAGCCCCACCCACCTGCTATTCAAACCTTTTTGTTTGTGAGGGGAAGCCAACTAGAAGAAGATTGGCTTAGAGAGAAAATCACCTTTAAGGCAAGGGATCTAGAGTAGAGTAAAAAAGCTTCTTTGAGACGGTAGATGAATCCAAGTGCCAAGGATTCAAGGAATATTTTAAACTGGGAATCATACAAAGCTACTATTGCAAAGTGAAAAAGTAAAAGTACTGGGCTGTAAAAAGTGCAGATAACAAGAAGTATTCTGTCTTTGCTATCTGTCAAAGGTTAGTTGATTGGTTCAGCTTGTCTGTTTGTTACTAGTATTACTTTAAGTTGGATGAAACTCAGAGGTGGGGTTCAACCAAATTAGAAGTGATCTGAGTCGATCAGATGTAAATGCAGGAGGTTTTATTAATGTCTGGCAAAATGCCATATTTACAAATACACGACCAGTGTTGGAGTCTTAAACATTTAGGCTACGTCCACACGTACACGGGTATTTTTGAAAACGGAGATTTTCTGTTTTAAAAAATAATCCCGTCCACACGTAAAGGCAGAAATGAAGGAAAACGCTGCTAGGAACAT
>NW_005187417.1:2439898-2455105 GCF_000239375.1 Pundamilia nyererei
AGTTGTGGATGATTACTATACCTTTCTAATGTGACGTTGTTGTCCCTGGCTCTCTTTCTCTCTCTCTTCCTCTGGCCAGTGTTGCCAACTTAGCGACTTTGTCGCTATATTTAGCGAGTTTTCAGAATCAGAGTGATGGTAAAACTGAGTTTATGCTAAACTCAGTCAAGCAGCCCGAGCTTTGTGTGAATGTTGGACTGCAGCTTAAGGTCGCTACATAATGGTGACTGTTGTCTCCACCCGCTCTGTTGTCATCGTAACTGCTATAACAAGCAACAAAATTGGATAAATAAAGTCAGCATCATTCTGATGTTCTTCAGAAAATATGAGCTGAAAATTCAGAGAATTCAAATGCTGAAGATTGTAAAGCCAGAATCATCAAATAATTATCAGACTGGACTGTTTATTGAATCTTCTGAAAACATTTAAGATGCTTAAAGAAAGTCAAAGGAACACCAAAGTCTTTAGGAACATCTGAGGATAATAAATGAAGAAGGTGACAGGAAGATGGAAAGCTCCATCCTTAAAGCCATGATGTTAACAAGGTAGGAAAAAAAATGTTAGCAATGACTGAAAGTTACAGGGAAACTTGTGCCTGCTTTTAACTTTCTAACCTTCTGCTGCACCTCCTTTAAATCATTCTCTTGTGTTTTTAAAGTGGATTTTCTCAGTTTTCAGGAGACTTGGCTTCCAGGCTGAAAACACTTTTCACAGACTCCCATTGAACATTACCAACGTGTTGACTGATATGACTTGTTTAGAAGTCCACATATTGGATATATGTATGTGTTTTTAAACAGAGACGCTCAGATGAAATATTTTGTTTGGGTGAGGAGGTTCATGCATGAGTAGAAGCCCCTGGGGTCCTCTCACTCAATCAGGCCCGCTCCTGATGTCACGACCACGCCGTGACCCTCATCACTTCTCACTTCCCACTCCGCATTTTCCCACCGACATAATGATGCACTACTGATGGTCTCTGAGCCCACTTTGATACAACTGCTGCCACCTTATTTAATCGAAACCAAACCTCTCAGCAATGTGTTCTTACTTTCTCTCTTCAAAATAAACCTCTCCCTGCTGTTTTACTGATACAACAAAGGGAATAAAAGGAAGGCTTGTTCTCGCATAAAAATTAATTGTTAAAACTTGGACATTGTTTAAACTGCAGGTGAAGTGTGTTTATGGCCCAGTCCAGGCGCTCCCTTTGGAGTGACAGCCTTGTCAAATAAACTTCAGGCTAAGTGTTAGCGCTCATTCCCTCATTTCCCAACAAAAGTCAAACACGTCACGGTCATATTTTATGCTACTAGTGCACGCCTCTCTGGAGAGTTCATCGTACATGTTTGAATGAATTTTAATGGCTGCTCGTGAAGCTTATTTCCTGGTAGAAAAGGCTGATGAGAGCCCTTGTTTTAATGAAGCAGTGTATAATTTAAATGCATGAGAAAATTCATCTTCAGCCATAAAGCAAAGAGAGAGAGAAAAGCTCAAGAGATGTACATAGCATTTCCCCAGATATGCGTTTATTGCCATCATACATCTGTGAGTAATGTGCTGCCTCCGCTTTATCATGCAGACTCGAAGGACTTTTTTTCCCCCTCTCACAATATTTACTGCCCTTTTGCATTATTCATAGCAGTCGTGTCATGGTGAAATAAATAAATAAAAGGTATAGACCTTAAAATGTTATTATATGTATTTTTATTCTGTGTGTGCAAAATATCATGGCTGCAGGGTCAACTTACACACACCTCCCTTTCCTGTTTTTAGAATGATTATAGGAATGGAAATGTCATTCTCTCCAGTGGTCCAGCTCTTTGGTTCAGGCTGAAACTCAACAACTAATGAATGGATTACAATGATATTTTGTGCAGATGCACACTGCTCAAGTCAACAAATTTTCTGCAATATTGATCTGGTCAGTTAGGCAGCAGAGGGGTTTTTCAGCAGTTTCTACCCCCAAAACAGGAGTGGTTTTACAGTGGGAGGCCACTTTTTCCCCTCCTTATCTATTCTGACTGTTTTTTCAGTAGTTTTGCATTTTGGCTCGGGTCAGTGTCACTGCTATTAGCATGATGGAATACATGGACCCTGCAGAGGCTGCACAGGTAGTCCAACTCCTTCAGGATGGCACATTGGCGCATCCAGTTGCCAGAAGGTTTACTATGTGTCCCATTGAGGAGATTCCAGGGCACAGCCAGTTACTCCAGGAGAGCTGGGCGGAGATCTCCAGGACACTGTCTGTAGTCTTGTTAGGAGCATGCTCTCACATTCTAGCCATACAAACTACTATGTGCCATTTTGAGACAGTGAAAAATGTTCAGCAAAATGAACTATCCTGCCACAACATTTTTTCACTTTGATTTTTGAGTTCAGCCTCTGTAGACGTTTTCATTTCTATCAAACGATGTGGCTTCCTTTAGTTCCTAACACATTACCCAGCCCAGTATAGACATTACCTAGATCAGTTAAGACATCCGGCATCTGAGATCTGATTTGTTTTCAAAGTGTTCAATGTCCTGTCTCTACACAGGCAACCAGAGCCAAACATAATGTCCTGCAGCAATGATATCACTCTTTGTAGAGGAATTTTATAGATTTCTGTTTCTATGATATTCTGGCTGGACTCAGAATGTTAAGTAGTTCACGTGAATTTCTATGTGTACAGATGACAATGTATTTCCAACAAATGGCAAATTATTGAGTTAATCTCTTATCAAAAGAGATTACATGGAACTGCCAACTTGACCCCATTTAATTGCAAACTAATAGCAGACTGACTCCATCTTACTGCTGTTTGTTTGGCATCGTAACACAACAAAGTCACATTGAAGATGGGATCTGAGTGCAGGTGGTCATAAACCGGGTTCCCATCGTTCAAGGAACCATTTTAACTCTTGAAAGCCCGAACGCCGAAATAATTGATTCTAATTTAGAAAAATGTTTGAAAATGAAACATTCATTTGAGTTTAAATTTGTTTCACATTTGCTACACCCATCTTCCTCCCACAGTCCAAAGACATGCAATTAGTGAGGTTAGGTTAACTGATACTTCTAATTCGCCCATCGGTGTGAACGTGAATGTTTGTCTGTCTCGCTGTGTTAACTCTGTGGCATACCGGTGACCTGTCCAGGGTATACCTTACCTCTTGCCCTATGGCAGCTGGGATAGGCTCCGGGCCCCGACAACCTTGATAAGGATAAGAATGGATGTATTTGCTGCACCGCACATTTTTTTCCCCAATTTATTTCCTAAAAATTTATTGTGCAATTAACTTGTGGAGGGGAGAAAAAATATCACACTGATGACATAGAAGTATCATAAACACATTAAAATTCCAGTATCAAATACGAGGTTAAGGGCAACAAGTTTTTTGCACATAATTGCAGTGACTATGGTCAAGCCATGACTCCAACTACTGTTTTCCTAATTTGTCTGTAGCAGTCGTGTGTTCTAAGCCCCGCCTCCACTATAACTCACTGAACTGAGCCTCTTTGCTGTGTTTGTGCTCTTTTATCAGTCAGCTCTTATGCAGTCGGTCATGTTTTATGAATGCTGATAAATTAGAAGATGTTAATAAAAAGCAAATCATGCTCAGATTGATGGTTTCTAGACTGCATTTCAGCAACAGCTTTTGCTCTTCACAGGGAAATGTTTATTTGCGCCAAACCAAAGCTCAAACGCTCGCAACTGTTCAGTAGTTCTCAGACTTTTTCAAACCTTCGGGTAGCAAAAAGAAAACCGTATCCTTGCCTACAGATCCTGCATATTAACATGCATATATCTGTTTTTACAATCAGCTCTCCCTGTCTGCACAGCTGGAAAACAGGGCTTCCAGAAAATGCCCAGGAAGAAAATGACATAAATATTTAGGGAGTGATAAATATCAGTTTAGTTTTCACATGGTAACTGATAAAATAGCTTTGTGGGATGGTTGTTTGTGCTCCTTTAAGTTCACCACCACAAAGGTCAATGTAGCTTGTTTTCAAACACATGGGTTATCTTAAGTGCTGTAATCAAGCGGTGGTGAGTGATTGTGTGATTGCTGGTGATGTTGTTGTTCGAGCTATTGGCTTTCATGTTCTGCTGCTTCCAGACCTGGATCTATATATATATAGAGAGAGGGAGTGGGGGGACAGGACTGTGGTAATGCAATGATAAATGGATTCAGCGAGGCCTAATTTTCATGGGGCAGGAAATCACTGGAGAAAAGCTAAACTGTACAGGCTGTAATTATCCTCAGGGAGAGATCAGTCACAAACTACAGCCCAGGAAATGGATGTATCATGATTCATAGTGAAGTAACATGTTGTACGTTCAGCCTTGCACTGTGATACCCGCCTTCATGTTCTCGTGCCCATTTATGTGCTTTCTCAGGGGATCTTTTCTTTTTATAAGTAATATACTATTCAAATGACCTCATCTCATTCCGCTTCTCAGGAGACACCGAGCTGTGCAGTGTTGGCCACTCAGCTCTGTTTCCTCTACAGCTGCAGCTACACGGCATGACGCACATGCATATACACATAAATGTAATATGTAAACTGTGAAGAGTGATATACTGTTGCACGATCCTTGTTATTCTTTAGAACCACGTGAGATTCTTTTGCTCTGTGTTTGCACAGTAAAATACTTTCAGTAGGTCTCAGTGTCAGTGCTCACAGGGATCTGGGGATAAAAACTTGGTAGGGGAGGCCACAGTAAGATGACTAACAGGTCTATGGGATCGCTGACATTTTATAGTTGTACCTGCAGCTGCTATGACACGAGCTATGAATCAAATATGTAGCTACTGCAAAGCTTGGCTACGCCGAGAAATTGTTGTTAGATGTTTGCCTCCTTTGAATCTGTTCCATTTATTCATTTAGATTTTTTTTTTAAAGTAATGCCTAACCTGTTGACATCTGCAGCACTGAAGTTTTTATGCTGATATATACCAAAGCATAAAAAAGGCTGCCAAGGATAACTTACATTTTTCTTGTTGTCAACAATTCTCATAAAAAGTCGGGTTTTTTTTAAGTCAATGAGGAACATGTGTTTATTCAGCACCACAAAAACAGTATATGTTGGGCTTTTTATGTTATGCACCAGTCCTACATTACCATGCTTCTGCCAAACTGTAAATGACTCCAACCAAATGTATATAAATCCTTTGATGAAAATGTAGCATTCAATCTTGTTTGGGTGACGTTTGCTAAACATTACGGTGCCGAAGTGTTTTATGGAAGTACGGAGCCCTTTAAAACAATGCATTTATCATTTATTTGTAAAGATTTACTGTGTTTTTAGTGTGATTCATGGTATTTGGGCTGAGTGATCCAATGTGGGAAGTGGAAAAATATTTAGGAATTAACACACTGTTGGTTTTGGCTTTCCAAGGGTTTTAAATCTGGAATGCATCTCACAGTTTAACTCTTCATAATATTCAAAAATTACAGTCAGTATTAATACGTATAACTGTACAGGAACTCTACCTGGAACTTTATCAGGCACACCTTTTCAACAGCTTATTAATGTAATTAGCCAATCAGCCACATGTGAGCCAGGCACCAAGCCAGGCACCAATCTACAACCAAGCCACCAAGTTACTAACTCCACCAGCCGGCCTTCCAAATGGAACATGGCAGCAACTTATTGCATTTAGGTGTGTAGACATGGTCGAGACAACCAGCTTAAGTTGATGCTGAGAATCAGAATGTGGTAGAAATTTGATTTAAGTGACTGTGAATGTGGTGTTGTTGTGTCAGGTGTGCTGGTCTGATTATTTGAGAAACTGATGATCTGCTGGGATTGTCAGTCATCTGTAGGATTTCAAACACTGATGAGAAATGCAGAACATACCCATTGAGTCGTTGATTTCAGACCACTCGTTTCAACCAAAGTATGCAGAAGAACATTGAACCCTGAAGCAGATGGGCTACAGCTAAGAACAGGACACTCATGGCTGACCCAAACTGGACAAAATAAGATAAAAACATTGCCTGGTCTGTTGAATCTGAAAGCATGAAAGCATGGATCCATCCTTCTTCATGTGGTGGCGTACTCCTAAATATGCGAACAACTGTTATGTTTTAAACATTCATGGAGACCTTTTTGGTTAAAAATAGCTAAAAAATGTCTCTTTTGATAGTTAATGTCACTGTTGCAGAGACAGTCAAATAAAGGTGTATTTTATGTTTCTGTTATAGATTCATGTGTATCTAAATTCACAAGAAATGGTTAAAAATGTATTAAATAAGATAATAAAATGTTGGCATGTATTAAAAATAGTCTAAAATGTGGGATTATTAAATCTTCCCACATTTTAACAGTGGTTAAAAGTGCTGTAAACCTTCTAAGAGCTTGTTTGAAGCAAAGGGTAATTGTCACATGACCAGAGTTTAGCAGAGAGCACAACTGTGTTATTGCAAGTCAAAACTAGTATAATAAAGAGAAACCACAAAATGTAGATTATTCTGCACACATAGTAATTATTTCTGTGAATAATATATATATAATATATAGTTTACATGCCTTTGCATGGACAATAAGATGACATTTTAAGTAATTTTGGTTTAATTTTTTACTTTTCTGCTTGAGACTGTTTCTGGTCTGAGATATTTACACTGTAAGCTTTTAGGTCTTTTTAGTTTTCATGCTTTGTGAAAACATAAATATGTCTCTGCATAAAAATACAGATAAATAAAACTTCAAGGACATCAGTATGATGCTTGGCTATCCTTTTGTTGGACTAAGTTGCAGACTTCAGGGTCTACACCCCGAAGAAGACATAATCAGATAAGCTTTTGTGTTTTGTTAATGTCAAACCAGCTACAATTAAGGTCTCTTATTGGATGGATTTTTATTCCATACATGGCTATAATTGTTCCATTTTTCCTTCATCATTCCCTTCCATGGAGGACATCAGAAGGCCTCCTTTTATTTTCATTTTTAAAAACATTGTACATTAAATAAATTTACTATAATTAGAGAAATACTAGACTTATAGAAATACTTATAGACTTAGAGAAACACTCGAGTGTGACAGTCTTTTTTTCAAACCTGTCCAATAAATGTAAAGGCTAGTTAAGCATACTACTACTACTACTACTAATAATGTAGGAATGTGGCAGTTTGAATGACAAGTTTCACCACAGAATTTAATATCTGATCACTGCACGTACTATTAATTATGTGCTCACTCAGCTTCAGTCAGCAGAGGGAGCTGTTGCCAGTTTCTTGGTATTCGGTTCCTTTCTTGGTTTGGACACAAGTGTCAGTCTTATCTTCTTTAGATTTTGTCAGTTCCATGTAACAGGATTGGTAAGGTTCGACCTTACTAGTGTGTGTGTTTGCTATGTAATCTATGCTGGTCAGAGTCAGGGTGCTGTTTGGCCTCCTGATGTTCTGGAGTAAATATGAAAATAAAGCTTCACGCAGGAAAGGCCTTATTAGTCTGTCACTCCAAACTAACCATTGGACCCCTCTCTTCACCCTAATCGCCCCGTTCAGCTCCCACCATCCTTAAATCCCACCCTCCCCCCCTTTCTCACCCATGGTATTTTCTCCCCCTGTCAGAGCTGGTCGTGAGTGTCAGATTTAATCTGGTGCAGGGGTCGACCCTGCCCCGGGGGTGCAGGGAGAAACCCATCATTTTAAGTTTGTTTGTGTGTCTGTGTGTGTGCGTGTCTGTGTGATGGATATAACAGATAGAGGAAAGGACTGGGCCGCAGAGAAGGAAACAGCCTGACAAATTCAATAAAACACCTCAGAAGAGTGCCCACCGCACAGTCTAACTCACTTTGCCTCTCAGAATAAATATGAGTTTGTCTAAATCCGCTGCTCAGCGCATTACTGTTGTGCATAATTGACTCATTTTTTTTCATCCCTGGACTATTCTTATGATTGTTGTTTCCCAGAGTGAATCCAATTACAGGTGTCATCATTACTCACAGTGGTGGATGGAGCAGATGATGCGAGGATCTGAATGCCTGATTGCTTCTTTTGCGAGGTGATCACATTGATTATCTATAAAATGTGTCAAGTAAGAATTTCTATTAGTCAGCCCCAAACGAGGCTCTAAAAAGTTAAATTAAGCAGTGAGATTTAAGTGTGCTTTGGCTCTCACCTGACCCTATTGACAGCTTCCTCTGAGTAATCTTGTCAGTCGACCAGAAGATCAACCAATCACAAGACAGATGGTTATTTCATGAAATGTGTAAGTAGTGGTTTTATTGGAATTTCAAAGAAACTCAAATGCCAATCTTCTGATGACCTCAAGGTTGTTCATCATCTGGATTCTGCCCAACTTGGTTAGATGGGTTTCTGGATAATAAGCCAGGTAGCAGTCACTGGTTTGTTGGAGCAACCGCATAAATGGTGGATGAAAAGTTCTCAGCAAACAAAGAAACCTGAACCCTGTCGCTATGTTAGTCCTGAAATGAAAATTATTGTACATAATCTGGAGAGTGTGAGATGGAGGCAGATGAACCACTTTGGCAGCCCCTAAATGGAGCAGCTGAAAGAAAAAGTTCAAGTGCGCCAAACTGATTAGAACTGAGCTTCCTTCTTTGAAAGGCACTACGTCACCACCAAGGCAAATATCCATCCACAGCTACTGTAAAGCCTGTTGAATGACATGAATTTACTGACTCGTTGACAACTTGACTAACATTATTTGTATTTCAGCTGCTGAGTGTGTGCCACAGTAAAACAGACACACTGGAAGCAAAGCATCAGAGACATCCTGCGAAGTCCCATTGGAAGCCATAAGTTACGTTCTGTTATTTTTTCCCCTTTGTGATTCTTTACTTACCTTTGTCTCTCATTTCAGCAGCCCCATCCTCCCCACCCCCTTGTGTCTCCCCCTGTGCGATAGTCTGGTCTGCCCTAATGTGTTTCACCTGTAGCTAATTGTGTGTTTAGCCTTAGCCTAATTCTCTGCCAGATTTTCTATCATCGTGAAACCGAGGAGTATATGGCAAACAAAGGTCAAAACAGCCAGGCTTTCTTTGAGATTCTTTGGCTCGACAAAAATAATGGCCATCATGAGGATGGTAATCAGCTTTCTGTTGAGCTGGGCTCTCGGCTTCAGACAAATAAAACGGGGTGTGTTTTACAGTGATATTAGAGGATGATTATAGTGATACAGGCGATGACTCAGTTATTTTATAACCCAGTGTCGTGTCAGTGTTGCTGTTTTGTTTCTAAGGTGATGGCTGCACGTTATAGCCCTGAAACTTCAAATTTGATACATTTAAACATTGTGTGTTACTGTCCCACATCGTGATAAAACAGACATGGAAATTACTTCAGTCTGTCAGCAGCTCAAAGTGAAACTAATTGGACTGACTGAACAGGTATTAGTGTATATGTTTTGTTTGGAGGGATAGCTGCAATTCCAGTAGTCTAAAAGAGACTTAGCAGCAGATCAAGTATAATGCCAAGACATTTTCTTCATCAACAAATGAATACCTGGACAGTTTTAGTAAGGTACGACTTAACATCATGCACAGTTATTTAACTAGCAGAGAGTCTAAGATGCCTTTAAACATGCTGAAGTAAAACAAACTGAAAATGTGGTACGTCCAGGCCACTTTAAACTGAAACTCAGAACATAACCAGGTCACGGGTTCACCTTAAGTTACCACGGTGATTTAGTCAGAGAAAACTCACTGTATGGCTCACAAAGCTGTTAATCTCACTTCGTAGTACACTCCTCAGGTGTACATGAATAAGGATACTGTAAAAGACAATATTGTGTTTTATGTGTGGGAGATTACTTCTAGTCCCTTAGTCTCCTCTGTGGAAGGCTGACGAATTCGAAGGGAAGGACTTGCATGTGGCAACATGCATTCTTGGGTTAATCAGCTACCAAAACAAATAACAAAGAAGCTAGGATTACAACACACAGAACAGGATTTAATTCTCTGCAAAGGATGCCATTATCTCACCATTTCTTTTTATAGCAAGCAGACAGTTCTTGCTGTTGTAATAATTATAAAACCTTGATATACAGAGCCTTTAAAAGTCTGAGTTTCATTTGGTTTCAATGCATATGGCTTGCGGCTAAGAGCTAACTGTCTGGCTAACTGAGATGTTTCCTTTTTGGATAGCACACTTTCACTATATCTTTTTGATGTTCTCATTTACGAATTGCGTACCCTTCATCGTGACATCGCCTTAGTCTATTTTTACCTTGTTTAGCATTTAGATCTGTTATTTTTATTTTTTATTTTTTAATTTACCTTGCGTTTTTATTTTTGTGCTAATTTAGGGTGACCTTGAGGGTCTTTAAAGGTGCCTATAAATAAAACTATTACTACCATCATCATCATCATCATCGTCATCATCTCGTCAACTTTGAACCAGACTACTGGAACACTTCTAGGTTTTTAAGACTTAGAACTTGCCTTAAAGTCTATAACTAAAAATACAAGAACAGTGTAGAGAAAAACCCTAACCCTTCCTTTGAGAGACTGGGGAAAAAGAAAAAAAAAAAAGAAAAAGAAAAATCGGACAACCATGGATCTTCCCCCCTGAGACAAGCAGAAACAAAACAGTGCGAGTCTGTTTTCTTGGCTGTAGGGAGGTCACCGTTAAGTGGTGGGGTTAGAGGTGCAGAACCCGTGCCATGCCCTGAGTTGCAGGGGGCAAGGGCAGGAATCTCTAATCAATGGATCGAAGCTTTGACAGACTCAAAGAGCACAAACACATTAAATCATCTTTAAATTTAGAATAAATTGAGACAAATAAGCCCGTTGCAGAAGTCAGTTTCCTGGTTTTGGTTGCAGATTATCAAGCTGATGCCATTACGTCCATAGCTTTGAAGCCAGTAATAGTGTTAGTAGATGCCTAAACATTAAAACCATAACATTAGAGTTTACTGTGTGTTTGCTGTAAAAAGATGAACAGTGCATTTGTATTAATCTTTACAAGAAGTGAAAATCTTGAGATAAATTCTTAAACTTCTTACATAAACTCACTAACCCTGTTAAGGCCTCTCACGCAGCCAAAAATCACTTGTTAGTTCATACTATAGGTCAGATGTGCATTTTACATCATGGGCCACATACAGCCCACTTTGATCTTAAGCGGGCCGAACTAGCAAAACTCACTTTTGTCCCATTTAATATAAGAAAAAAAGGACAAGTTTAACAATATGCTTTTTTTTTTTTTTTTAACATGAAGTAAATTATGTAGTAAAATACTAATTATTTGTGTGGTGGTCATCGAGGTATTTACCTGTAGAAAACGATAAAACCTAAATACAGTTAAAAGCATTGTGACGTTCTGTTTTCCTGCTGGATGCCCTCAGAATGAGTTTGGCAACGTGGACACAGACATGGACCACGGAAAACAAAAGGGAAACGAGAGCACAGACATAACAGTAAAACAAACTACACTGAGAACAGGGGAAAAAAACAAAAACAAAAAAACAAACACCCCAGGCAGGTGGTGGAGGGCCATGATGGAGGTCCAAATCAAAAAGCAACCTGTCAAGGGGCCGACCCAGAGGCCGATGGCACCAGAGTCCATAGTTTAACAGTTCAGGAGGCCGACTGTGGGGCTAGCAGTGGTGGCGAAGCGGGCATAAGTGAAGACCCTCGGGTGGCTTGACTGGCAGTCGATGGCGGCGTAAACTTGATAAAAGACAGGACCAGATGGTGGCGTCGAACCCCCAGACACTGGAGCCGGTGGAGGAGCAGCCACTGTTGGTGGCGGCAAGGTGGCTGCACAGGGTGGAGCAGCAGGTGACAGTGTGGATGCCACCGCCAGTTGAGTAGGTGACACCATGGAAGCTGCAGGCGGATGAAGCAATGGCGGTGCAGGAGCTGCAGGTGGTTGTGATTTTCCACACCTCCAGCTGGTGTGGAAAATCCAGGTGGCTGCAAGGGCTCTCTGGAGCTCCCAGTGGAAACAAGTGCAGGACTAGCAGATGCGACGACCTCTGGCTGAGGTGGAGCTACAGTACCTGGCCAGCTCAGAATACACACAGCCTGCTCTAGGCACTTATAGGCACTGACAACTTCACGTAGTCCATAACTGGCTGTGTGAGCATGGCAAAACTCCCCGCAGACGGAGGAGGAGGAGGAGAAGGCTTCACTCTCCTTATAACCTCCAGGTGTCCAGAGTTGGCTAAATTTGCCATCTCAGTCTCTGGAAAAACTAGCCTTTTAGCAACAAAAACAGTATTTGTTGGAATAATTCCATGCTCTGAAGGAGCAAGTGAAAAACCAGTGTCCATGAGATGAACAGTCTTTATGTGGGCTGAGTCCTTAAAACCACCATCTGGTAACTTAACTAGTTCATTGTTGCAAGACAGAATTTACAGCACCGGAAGAGTCTCTGGCAAACTCACAGAACAGTCCAAAGGGGCCGAGGTTACCTCAAACACAGTCCGTCAGTCTTATTGCTCTTGAACAATATGAAAAACTGTTGCGAGTTCACCTGGTGATATTTTTAATGAACGAAGCAACCGCGAAAACAGCAAACAAACGTCAACATGCCAGTGCTGTATACAGGATAGCAAGAGTCAACGATCTGGAGAATCTTGTCTTCATTATCATGCCCCTTGTTCATTTTATTACTCTGATTTCAGTGTTTTTGCCTCGCAACTGAAGCGTGCAGTTTACCTTGTGTGCACTCAGATGGAGTTGAGACAACTAGCACCACCTGCGGCCAAATGCCATAGTCTACAGCCAGATTCATTTGTGACACATCTGTGCCTGGGTCCATCTCCACGTTTGAATTCCTGTTTCATGCACAATACCATTTCTAACTTTCAATGTTTTCTGTTCTTTCCAATAAACGATTAAATTACATGAAATGCAAATTGTGTATTTTCAGCTTATCATACACGTGAAGTTTTACAAATCACCTCTCCTTTTGTTTGCCATTTCACAACAAAGAAATGTATTTAACACATTATTTTACTAGTGCTGTCACATTCTGTCAGCATAATCTGCCTGTGTCTTTTCTCTGGACAGTTTAACTGAAATAACGGGTTACTGACTTTGTATATTGCAATTGTGATAAGATAAAACTATTGATCCCACGACAGGGAAATTTTTGCATTACCTCAGCTCAGGTACAGATATCAGAAGGAAATACAAAAATACAAATAAGTACAATCAATGAAAAAAGTAAGATAATACACTATATACACTGGTAGCATACACAGTATGTGATTATGGATATGGTTGAAAATATGCAAGACATAAATTATATAGCTTGACACAGACACACACACACACACACACACACACACACACACACACGATGACTGTAACTCACCTGGGACAATCATGTAGTGTTTGCTAGGAACACTTTGAGCCAGTATAGGTAATTGATCAGCACAGCTGGTCTACATAAGTTTGATGAATGAAACAAACATTTGTGTGTTTGAGGAGATGGCAGTTAGTGACTTTACAGCAGCTAGACAGTTACTAGAAAACAATTATAGCCAGTGTGATTGAGAAGAGCTTGCGAGACTGGGTTTAAGAGAGTGAGTGCCTGAGGGGTGCCCGTTTGTTTATGTTGTGTGTTTTACATATTGTGTGTGTTTGTGGTGCAGTGGAGTATTGCAACAAGGTACGACATTAATAAATGAAGTAAATATGAAAATTCAGTTGTGTTAACTAATGTGATCAACTTTTCAAGGTCAACTATGGCTTGTGTGAAAGTCTGGGCATCAAAAGAAGCCTCTGCTCACCATATCATCCCCAAACAAATGGACTTGTGGAAAAATTAAATGGCCCAGTCCAGAGGTACAGTACTGTCACTTTTGTGTTGTAACTTTATCACAAAACTGCATATTTAGGATATTTCTCCTGCATGCTACCAATTTTCAGAAATGCTGTAAAGTACAAGAGAAAATGTTTTAATCCAGTTCCTCCGTGTCATTCTATTTTGACAGATTACAGAAGAAAGGGTCTGTACCATCATTTGCAACAAAGAAGTTTGTGAGGGCCTAAAATAGCAGGAGGTGGTGTACGCTGAAGTGACAAACAAAAAACCCACAGGAGAAAGGCAAAAAGTGGAGAGGAGGATAGTTTTCAGGTGGGAGACCTTGTTTCGCTCAAAAATATAAGGCAAGAGCATTAGGAACATTAATAAAACATTAATTATATACTCATATTTAATGACATCAGTTTGGCAGGGGTGCACAAAAGGTTTCAGAAGGCTTTGAAACTTGAACTTTTTAATTTAAGACTATTCATAATTTACTTTCAATGTCTTCACTTTGTAGTATGATGTGGCAGTTGGGGCAGTCTGCGACAAAAGACACTCGTAAGAAATCACACAACCACGAGCTTGTATTAAACCTTGTAATTTCATTTACAAGGTTTAATACAATTTTATTTGTTGTGTTTTGATGCACGATAGATGCTCTTTGTTGACCTATTTGGGGCAACACAAGAACAAAAGTATAGAGTGCAAGGATGTAACAAGGTGAGCAAAAAGAGTTTAGTAGCCGTGTCCCAAAACGTAGGCTGCATCCTTCGGAAGACCCCAGCCTTCGCGGTCTACGTGGGCCGGGTCCTTCGAAGACTGAGAAGGCCGGAAGTGAGAGGCTGTGAAATGGGATGGTCTAGCCTTCAGATTTGTGTCACCGCTGTCTCGCTGGAGTTTAAACTCAGCCGTCTGCTCCTTGCCATCTCAAAATATAACAGGACATTGGCGTAAATTCTCGACCGTCTCACACTTCTGTTTAATCAGTTTTCTCTTTGACGTTGATTCAGCTGTGTGAAAATCCCGGAGGAACCCACCCAATGGATTAATAAAGTTTTATTTAATCAAATAACTTTGATCTCAGCCAAACAGATTTACTCTGGAACAAATAAAACACAGAAAAAAAAGCCAAAAAACTAAAATTTTAAGTTATCCGAGTGACTTGTATATCATGTTTTACCTGATTAGTGAAAGACAGCGGGCGTCTGAAAACGATGAAGCTGGGAGTCCGCTGCTCTCGCCGGCTCGAGTGACCATTGAACCCCCCGGCTAGCTATTGAGCAGTTGGGTAACAGACGTCTCCGAAAACCTCGGAGCACTTTTGAAAATATGCAATGTCTTGATAAACCAAGCAGATATTTCATCTTTACACAGATACTTTCTCGCCTGAAAATATGTTAAAAGTTCATTTTGTGACCCTGAAAGGGTAATAAGAGTAATATTAAAACTTGGTAGCGGCCGCCATTGTTGGAAACTGGAATTGGCTGGGC
>NW_005187417.1:2456162-2457743 GCF_000239375.1 Pundamilia nyererei
AAAAACTAATTAAAACTGATATAAAATTGAAAATCTGAAGTCAAAACTAAATAAAAATAAAAACTAATGAAAATTGCAAAACTATTAAAACCCTGCTACAAAGGACACACCCAACCCATCCTTCAAATTCTGGGAAATGAAAGACTCATTTGTCGGCCGCATTTGAAGGAGTCAATGAATTGGGACAGCCTTTGTCGCCTGGCTGTGATGTAATTGGCCTTCAAATGCGGCCTCCGAAGGATGCAGCCAACGTTTTGGGACACAGCTAGCGTGACTACTGTGGTTAACTTCTATAAACTCTTACATGTAAATTACATGAGGTTCTTGTAACAAGTTCAGTAACTGTAGTAGGCCTACCCGTTTTTGTACAGAGCTCTAGTTAGGTGGAAATGTTCAGCCATTGGCAAATGGAAATGCTCAACTGTCACCCATCCTAAACAGCAGGACATAACATCCTGTGGCATCTTTGTATGCAAGGTAGGTAAAATACTCATGTATTGTACATGAATAAACCCATATGGAAAAGATATATATAAATCTTATAAAGTTTGTATCTGTCTTGTGTGAAACTTGTGTGAAAAGCATATAAGAGTGAAAACAGATACAGTACGTACCTGGACCTGCCTACCATCCTCGGAAAGGCAAAATGATTGGCTAGAATCTAAAGTGTATCACAGCTCAGGAAAAAAAAGCACCGAAATAAAGCACCGAAATAAAGCACCGAAATGTGCGCTGCTTTTTGGTCTGGTTACTACAGTTTATGTCAGAACCGGTGCCATGATACCGGTACCCATCCCTATGTTTAACCTTCACCAGTTAATTCGCAACACCAGCTAAGCTGGAACACCAGCAACTTCCCGTTCAGGAGACAAACATAGAAACAGACTTAAAATTCTTTAGAGATGGAATTCACAGTCTCTGAAATAATTACCCTGTGTTCAGAAGCACAAGGCAAACAGGCTTTAGAATCCATAGTACCAGAGTTTCTTTCTCTGCAAAAACAGTCTCTCCCAGCTCTGACGGAGTAAAACTAAAGTCTCTTTGGCTACGTTCACACTGCAGGTCTTAATGCTCAATTTTGATTGTTTGATCAAATCCGATTTTTTTTGTCTGCTTGTTCACACTACAAATAAAAATGTGACAGCAAACGCGCTCTAGTGTGAAGCCACAAAGCGGCCCACATACGTAAAAGAAGACGTCACACACACACACACACAACGCGCTCTGTTTAGACCCAGACCAAACAGTATTGTTTGACTGATGGCCCTTAATATAAAGACTTGTTTCGGACTTTACATTTCCCAATTTTGCTTTAAGTTATTTTGTTATTTACATATGGCCTAATAATTATCCGTATTGCTGTTTCAGAGAGGAGCGGTGCTTCAAAGGATAGTTGCAGATTTCTGTCAGAATCTGCAGATTATACAGTACAAATAAAATGTTCACGTTTCTCCAACGTTGTCTTCCCAACAGTTTCACTAACATCTACACTGGATGGCCAGGAAGCGTTCACGATGTCTTCTCCGGCGCTGATAATTGCCGTCTGTCTTGTGTCAGTGACGTAAAAGACGGATTTAATGC
>NW_005187417.1:2458197-2463687 GCF_000239375.1 Pundamilia nyererei
GCCGCGAGGCAGTGGTGGAGAACGCTGAGTTGAGGAGGCGTTCAGGATTGAGCCAGGTTTTCGACTCGGTGCTCCTCGTCTATCCAGGTCCATGTTGGTCGGGCTGTTACTAAAAGATGAAACTTGAACATGGCCTGAACAGGAACATGAAAAACTATCACATGAGATAACTAGACCCAGAACCTGAACGGGAGAAAAAAAAAAACTCTGTGACTTGACATGGAGAGGAACAGGGGAAGACAGAGGACATAAATACACAGAAGGGTAATGAGGGAAGTGGAAACACCTGGAGAAACACAGCTGACACAAATGAACCTGAATGCCACAGGGAAGTGCAACTAAACACACTAAGCATGGAATGCACTCTTCACAATAAAACAGAAAACATAATAAAACACCCAGTATAAGACACAATAGGGGTTACTCTGAACTGTGACTCATGCAAAGCAGAAACATAGCACTGGAAATAATTAAAATAGAGCAAATTTAAAGTAATGGAGTGAAAAACAACCTTTCACTAAGTAATGATTACTTATATTGATCAAGACAGTTGAAAACTGTAATTTTATTGCCTTGTCCTGACAGCATGATGTTATCTGTATTGATGTCAACCCCTGTGTTTACAATCCCCATGCTTTTAGGTGTGAAGCTCTGCATAAATTCTCCATCACTGCTTGCCAAACTATTTCACTTGTATCCTCAAAATTATTGCTGTGGAAAATTCAGCAGCCACTCAGTGTCGGTCTGTAAAGTCTACCCTCTTTTAAAGTATTTAGTTGAGTAATGTTTTGAGAAAAGTTAGGTGGAACTGACTTCATTTGTTTCAGTGATTTATAACTGTTAAATGTTTATACTGCAAAATGTTTTGTGTGAACGCAAACTGCAGCAACCTCTTCCATTAATTTTAATAAAGTCATTTCACTAGGTTTGTTTTCACAGTGGGATTTTTAGCCATGTATTTAAATTGCTTATATTCTTATTGCATCTAAATATTAACTTTTCAATTATTTGGTTCTGGAACGATTATTTCATGTCCTAAAAATAACTGGCCTAGTGTTATATTGCATAAAAACTCATTTCCAGAGAGCGAGGCAAAACCTTTGTGGACGTGAATTTAATTAAAATAATGGTTTTTACACTGTCTAGATGACCCAAGCGTTTCGGTTTGTTCCTCTTTCATATTTCCACTCTAAAGGATTCATTTTCTCTTCTACCTGCGAATTCTGCTCAGCGCACGTAAAATACCTTGAACTGTTGATAATCAATGTTCACCCATAAAAACCCGGTTGAGCCATTCCTCGGGGCAAAGCGTGGTGGTATCTTATTTATGAAATTCAATATGCGTGCACAGAAAGTGGACTTCGGTCTTCGGGGTATCAGTAATCGTCTGGAATAACTTCCAATTAATGAGCCAGATGGTATTTTCACAGTAACACCTGGGATGTCCAGGCGTTCAGCAGGCAGGAATTAATTCTACTTAGAGTAATATTTCAAAAAGTGTTATCCCCTACATCCCTGTTGCTTCTTTTTTCCACCGCCGGCTGCTTAAAGTTGTAATAAATACCCTTTGCACTTCTTTAATAGAGCATTCGTCTGCGCAGGCCTCCTCTCTTGTTTCTGAGGGTTTCTAGTTCTTGGTAATCCTGCTGAAAGTCATAACTGCCTGGGAAGACTTCCAGAGAAGGACAATGGAAAATGGATAATTCCATGTGTTGGTCTTTTTATAAGTTAATATGCCACTCAGGCTCCTGCCGTGCGGAGTGAGACCTAGGAAGCAGCGAGCACAGGCAAAATCGTGTTAGTAAAGCAAACACTGCGACATGACAGGATTAACCAGGAATGTGAGCAAGCAGCACAGCAGCCAGCAGAAAGTGGGCTGAGCTCTCCTCATTTCTGCCTGTGTAAAAATGAGTAATTATAACACAGACTGGTCATTTTGTGACCACAGCGACCACATGGTTAAATACCCATGTCACATGTAATGAATGGCTCTCTATGGGGCCACTGAAAGAGAATCATACTTATATCCATCCATCTATCCATTTATCCATTTTCTTCTGCTTACCCAACTTAGGGTCACTGAGAGAATAATCCTTTCTGGGTAAAATGTATGCACCGGTAATTCTGTTTTTGTTACTTTAATTTTTGAGTTAAGTGCAATTATTTAAAATGTACAGAGGCCCTGCAGTGCAAAAAAAAAGTTTTATTAAAAAAAACCCAGAAATATTCTCAAAGAGTGAAAAGTATAATTTAGCAAAACAGGGAAATAAAAAATAATAAAATAAATATTTTAAAAATAAAAAAACTTTTCTTTAGAAGTAAAAGAATAATTAAAGAATAAAAGAAAGAAAAATTATTTTAAGAATAATTTAAAAGTAATAAAATAGTGATAGTAATAAAAGAAGAGTAGTAAGAAAAAGTAGTAAAAATAATATTAATCATAAACCAAATTATTGGGACAAAATCTCTCTTTATAAACATATTTTATTTTTTTCAAGAAAAAATGCAAAACTAATAAGTAAACAACACACTCAAATCGATTTTTAAAAAGTTAGACTAGAACAGATTTTGGAACGTGAGCATACATGCATGAATAGTCAATTGAAAATCACAATAAACTAAACAGAAAACCATGTCAAATGTTTATAAATCAGTACAACGCTAATGTAAGACATATACTGTATACCGCAGTAATTCATGTTTGTTGCTCAGACTTCCAGTGTGGGTGGCATGATTGTCAAAAACGTTTCATAGCAGACAAGTATGACGAGAAAATGACCAAGTGCAGCTCCAAAACCGCAGGATTGAGGTTCGTGTTTTCACCTCCGGCTCCAAGCCTGCACGGAGCTGAGTGAGTCAATAAAGCCAACACTTTTTGTACAGCTTTATTTTTTAAATTCAGTTGCTCCAGTGAGAATCTCAATTGATGTACCCACAAAAACGCTTTCACTTTAGCAGATTTCAAAACTATTTCACAAAAAAGCAATTAATTTTCACCCAATGTCTGATCAACATTCAAACAGAACTCTAAGTTCATTACGATCCGTGCAAATCTAAATTATTTTCCCCACAGCATCAAGAAATGGAACGGATTACATATAAAAAGACGTCAACTGCATAATACAGTAATCATACCGGAGGTATAATCATTAAATTTCAAGTGCAAATCATACTGCATATCTACATTTAACACCAAAGCATTTGTCCCAGCTTTAAATGTGAAACGCTCCATAACAACAAATGTGAAGAGGAGGTTGGAAATAATGAAACTTGGCATGTTTTCTCTGTGGCTCTTTGCAGCGACATTGGGTTTATTGTCAAGTGCACAATAGGAGTTCTGTGATGAGCTGCATTTGATGATCATAAACGAAATCAGAGCTTATTATGATGAGTTTGTTGATGATCAGACGGTCCTTTTTTTCTCCCTCCCCCCTACTCATAATGATCGAAGTTGGTTCAAACGCGCTTCCCTGGGAATTTCTTTCACTTTACCGTCATCTCGTTTCCGGGGACTGAACTGCAGCCCAGGGATTCGTCCCTCTGTATGGTAGACATCTGTACTCTGTTATTTGTCCATGTAGAGACACGCTGCCTCTCTGCCTCCACTCTGCCTGTGATGTAATTAGTAGCTTCCCCTGTCAAGAATGAGGTTGCTGTTTATCTTTGTCACAGCCTGTCCATTAAATCATTATTAGCTGGCTAAATGCTGAAGGAGGAGTTTGCTGCCTGCGTGGCCGATTCGAGGAGTTATGACCAAACATTGGCTGCTTCTGACCATCCTGTAATTGATGGCTCTGGTTAAGCTTGGGCCGATCCATAAAGAGCAGTTTCTGCACTGTGGTTAATGCAAGCCTGGAAACTGAGGAAATATGAGAAAGGGGAGGCAGTGAGTCACAGGAGGACACAGAAAGTCTCCACATGAAAGCCAGAACAGACATCGCATACGTCCATGTAATGTAATGTTGCTCATTTCCACTCTCTACACACAGAGTATTACATTTCAGGATCTAATAAGAGTAAAACTCAGTGGCAGTTCTCCTGAGGCCATATTTATGGTTGTCTCCCTTTTTCTTCGTGTTCCACAGTTTTCACTGTCTCTAAGAAGCAAACTAGAGTTTACAACTGGATCATGGTGGTAATACTATACACTGATGTTGCACACTGTTTTACCAAAGTTAGTGCACTAACGTGCTAAAGTATCCAAATTAGAACTGAAGACAAAGAAAAACTGATGGGAATTTGATTTTCTTCAGATATTTAATTAGGAAATTACTGCCAAAAGAGCTCTGTGTAACCTCAAAAAAACATGTTATTAATGACGCCCATGCATCCCTGTGTGAGCTTGCATCAGATTAAAAAAAAGTCCAAGAACTCATTATAGGAAAATAAATATTTTCATCAGTGTTGACGTCTTAAAAACAACAACTGCTGATTTGTTTTTTTGCATAAATAAACCAAAATGCATCTCCTTGTTGAGACCAGTGCCAAATATTTACTGTATGTTCCTTCACTGCTGCCTTCAGCCCACCTTTAATCAGGTGTGGCTCAGGTACCAAGCGCACTGGGGCTCCTCCAAAAAATCAATAAACATTTCTTTGGTCTTAGCTACTTTTATTTAGAGGAACGACTGGTACACAGTACATATGTGGGTCTCTCTGTTGAACAGAATAAACACACAGTAATGTAACGTAACAGTGCAGCCGGACAGCATTATGTATAGATCCCAGTGTTTTATGAGTCATTGGTTTGGTAGTCTTAGAAATTGCCAAGCTGTGCCGTTAAATCACTGGTGCTCCCTTAACGACCCTCAGCATCTGTATGAAATGAGGTTTCCCTCAAAGGCACAGACCATCTCTGTGGACCATCAGCATCCCTTACATGTTGAATTCCAGATGCTTCCATCAAGCCAAAGTCTCCCTAAAGGTAGCACTAATAGATATAGACTGTCATTTGTTCCATCTGCTCTTGTTTCTGAAACAAATTTTGAACCATTTCCTCCAAAGTAGGATATCTGGATCTTTGGACATACTGCAATTGTATGTAGTCTGTTGCTGCTACCGCAGACAGTAACCCAACACAAAACTGTGGAGATGATAGTGGACTACAGGAGGAGGCCCTTCCCATTGAGCCCAGTCACCTTACTCAACAGCACTGTGTCTGCTGTAGAAACCTTCAGGTTTCTGGGATCCACAGTCTCTCAAGATCTGAATTAGTCATCCAATATAGACACAATCATCGAAAAGGCCTGGCAGAGGACATACTTCCTGCACCAACTCAGAAAGACCAACCTGCCTCAGGAGCTGCTGATCCATTTCTACACTGCAAGAATTAAAATTTTCAATTCAATTTTATTTATACAGCACCAAATCATAACAACAGTTGCCTCAAGGCGGTTTATATTCTAAGGTAGACTCTACAATAATACATACAGAGAAAAACCCAACAATCATATGACCCCCTATGAGCAAGCACTTTGGCGACAGTGGGAAG
>NW_005187417.1:2465470-2469697 GCF_000239375.1 Pundamilia nyererei
CAAAAACATTCAGCTTTGATATTAATGAGTTTTTTGGGTTCATTGAGAACATGGTTGTTGTTCAATAATAAAATTATTCCTCAAAAATACAACTTGCTAATAATTCTGCACTCCCTGTATTTATTTATTAAAACATGTTAATTACCTCTCACCGTTGTACAGTGAGAGCAAAAAAATACTAAAAGAACAAACTTCCTTTAATGTGTGCATTAACTTGACCAAAAAGCAGATTCTGATTCTGTATTCTACTCTCACAGTTTGAGTATGAATTAACCTCGATGTGATGAAGCAGCTAATGCTAAATACATGTTGCATAGCCACAGTTGTTTTCACTGGACTCTGTACAGTCCTGTGAAAACAGCAACTTGAAATAATGGTGTTCTGTATGATTTTTATGTTTCTATCACACCATTGCCGTGGAATTCTGGCCCACCTTTCTTCATTAAGTTGCTTCAGTTCATTGATATTTGTCAGCATTCATTTATGCACAGCCACATTCTCTGAGATCATGAATAACAGTTTATAGTACAACAAAGTTTCAAAGCTTAGAGCTTAAATTTGGATCACTTTGCTTCTGTCTGTGAGACACAGCTCGTTCTGTGGGAGGTAGAAGAGCTAAAAGGCATTAGGCTTGATAAGACTGGTGATCAACCTCTCACAGCAATCTGCATGGTAATTTAAAAAAACGATATTGAATATTTGCAAAGCTCAGCATATTAATTAGATGGTGTAATTAGAAGGAGTTCCAGAGTCCAGAATAGAACTAACTCAACTCATCTTCTGGGGAGCATGAACATGTCCAGAAAACATCACAGGAATCCCAAATGTTGAGCAAAGGCAAGTATGAAGGCGGTCCCAGAGGGAAGTTAATCACTGTGAAAATTTCATTACTAGGTGGTCAAAAACAGTCAGAACCTAAAGTTCATGATTCCCTCAACCTCCTAAGACTTTTTACCTTATTTTTGTTTTTAAGAAAAATAAGAGCCACATATGAGGATATTCATTTAACATTTTGATAGAACAATAAAAGTATAACGTCCTCATAAGTGGATATCAGGCCCTTGTAGAGGAAAATTGAGTATTTTGGTCTAAATAACCCAAAATGTGATGTCCACATATGTGGACCTCCTAGGAGGTTAATGATAGGAATTGCTCTGTGTAGATGGATCTGTGTTAGGCTGTGTGTGATCAGCGCATCTGAACTTGTGACATTAATGTGAAATATTAAGGCCTCCCCACTGTTTGATGTCCGCAGACCTGCAGAGGACTCGCAGGCAGCATCTGTTTTCAGCAGCTCAGCGTTTGAAGGCGGGCTTTTGTTTATGTATAGTTATACAGTATTTGCGAATACGCGTGCCCCTGTGCAGTCCCAATTTGCCAGGAAGTCTGGCTGTGTGGGCAACATGCAGCGAGGCATGCTGGGACCCTGAGGCATGGAAATATTAATTAGCTCCGAGGAAAGAATAGATGACTGGCTAACAGAGAGTAGAGCACAGGAAAGGCCTTCAAACACGCTCGCTTTCATTCTAACTTAATGAAATATGATCATTAAAACAGAATATTTTTCATCTATTGTGAAAAAGACACTCTGCCGCCGCCTATCATTTTTTATCGTGCTGTATGACAAGCTCATATTACATTTACGAGGGAAGATGAAGCAAGGAATGCAGCCCTGTAAAGAGATCTCTGAACAAATAAAGCCGCTTATTTGGAAAGTATTAAAAAGTGCTATGATGTGGCTCTGAGTGCAATTCTTCATTACAGGTTTCAAAATTGTTTTCCAGCATGTTGCAGGAGTGGGTGGTGCTGTTCTACATCAAGTTTCCCATCAGGCAGTAAACGTTAATTGAAATGCTTTGCACAGTCAATTCAAACATCTTGTTTTCATCTACTGTGGTATTTTCAACCAAGATCTCGATCTTTATTTTGTTACATTAATTTTTCATTTATGTTGTCAGGGTTCTGGTCTAAAATGAGGACATTACTACACTGAATTATTACTGAATCAGATTGGATTTTAATAAATCATATTTTATGAGGAGATAAGAAATGAGGTTGGTTGTAACTCTCCAAGTCTCTTTGTGACCGCAACAAACATGTTTATTGTTCAATTTGTAGCAGTTATTAGAATGAAAAGTGAATCTGTCATCAGAGCTCTTTTCTTTTGAGTGGAGAAATGATATACATCCTGTTTCGGAAACAGCAACAGTCACATCACACATTCAAGAATTGATCTGAGGTTTACAGAACACTCCATCATACTCTCAGTGGAGAGCAGCGTTTTATTTGAACCACTTTGGAAGATTATGTGATGCTTTAGAAATAAAAACAAAATTTCATTCCATCAAATATTGGTCTGTAAAAGTTTTCCATTAAAATTTCAGGCCTTCATGTCATCTTGTTTCAATAAATAAAATCATTTGAATTTTATTTTTTTAAGCTCTTATAATGCAATTCACTTTTTAATAAATGAGTTTTACAGCAACATAGGCTGATTGTCCTCACTTAAAATGATATCTGCCCTAAAACATGTAAGAGAAACTGAAACTAAAACAATATTCTGACCATAATAAACTAAATCTCTCTCTGTGCGTTTGTTTATTTGTCTGTGAACTCTTCCAAGACCATCAAGAGGTAAGCATCCAAACCTGGCACACAGGTATACTTTGGGACCCTGAAGATTCTTAAATATATCAAATATGCCATTATGTTGCCTAGCAACCACCTAGCAAATGGCTTAAATTACTTTTTTTGGCATTTATGCGCCTATAATGGAATAGAAAAGCATTGTATCATTTTTATTTCATTACAACATCATGTGATTTATGTTCACAAATGTTGAGTTATGTATCACAGCGGTCCCCAACCTTTTTTGCGCCACGGACCGGTTTATGCTCGACAATATTTTCATGGACCGGCCTTTAAGGTGTCGCGGATAAATACAACAAAATAAAACTAGTACCGGTACCGAAAAAAAGAAAATTTATTCATAACACACGTGAAAAGACCAAGGAAAACCGAGTAAACGATAAAAACGATAACAAAATAACCCTGAAAACTATACATTTCACACCTGAGCCTCAACACTCGCGGCCCGGTACCAAACGACTCACGGACCGGTACCAGTCCGAGGCCCGGGGGTTGGGGACCGCTGATGTATCATATGCTATGAACCCATTGGAATAATTGACCAACACCTAGCAACAGGCTAATTGCTTTTAGCGAAACAATACTGTAGCATTGTATTTGTTACAATTAACATTTACCCCCACCCCATCTCCTCTGTGCTTGACCTGCAGCTGACATTTCTGACCCATATGACAAACATTTCATCAGTTATCCGGTCGTTAAGTCTGAGGTCATTAGCCGTGTCTGTGCCCAAACTGCGCTGCAGGTCTATAAGCCAAACGCTCACTGCTGCATCACTGAGAGTTAACTGTCTAAATTTTTTCATCTGTAATAAAATGATCATTGTGGCTGCTCTACCATGTGAAACAGTTAAGTTAAACATCCAGGCATCCATGAAAACGGAATTTATTCAGCTTAATGGAGTTTGAAGTTAGCAAGGAGTTAGCTCGCTAGTTTCCATCTCAATATAATATAGCCTGTCCTGACTGAGAGATTTCTGAAAGAAATTAAGGCGTACAGCTCTGCTATCACTTCTGACATAAATGAAGACAGGAAAGTAAACAGCAGTGGCGTTTGTAGGGTTACTTTAGTTTGGCTAGCTGATATATAACGATGTGCTACATGATCGACACAGCTATGTTAGGGTAATAACAGTGAAGGTGGAGGATGAATGCTAACTTCTTTCAACTCGATAAAAGTTGCCGTGAGGATTCTCGATGGTCAGGGACAAATGCAATCGCTTGGCAGGATGCTGCAAACGGACCAAACTTAAGTCAGGAGAACAACTGAGATAATGATGATCAGCTATGAGGTCACAGAGGTCTTTAAAAAAAATACAATAAAAAATAAACACGAATTAAAAAAAGAAAAATGCTATACTTGGCTTTTACTTTGAAAAGATTCTATGGGCCCACCCTATAGTGCCTCTGATTGGATTGTGTTTCGGGGGTTAAGCTAAAGCATGACTCATGACGCACCAGGTGTGAATATGATACATTAATAGAAAAAAAAAAACTCACTCATTTCTAAATTTTGAGGGATCTGTACCACTGTGTGTGACTGTAAATATATGGCAATGCATTTCAGGCCATGTTACAG
>NW_005187417.1:2469717-2477578 GCF_000239375.1 Pundamilia nyererei
ACAATATTTTCATGGACCGGCCTTTAAGGTGTCGCGGATAAATACAACAAAATAAAACTAGTACCGGTACCGAAAAAAAGAAAATTTATTCATAACACACGTGAAAAGACCAAGGAAAACCGAGTAAACGATAAAAACGATAACAAAATAACCCTGAAAACTATACATTTCACACCTGAGCCTCAACACTCGCGGCCCGGTACCAAACGACTCACGGACCGGTACCAGTCCGAGGCCCGGGGGTTGGGGACCGCTGATGTATCATATGCTATGAACCCATTGGAATAATTGACCAACACCTAGCAACAGGCTAATTGCTTTTAGCGAAACAATACTGTAGCATTGTATTTGTTACAATTAACATTTACCCCCACCCCATCTCCTCTGTGCTTGACCTGCAGCTGACATTTCTGACCCATATGACAAACATTTCATCAGTTATCCGGTCGTTAAGTCTGAGGTCATTAGCCGTGTCTGTGCCCAAACTGCGCTGCAGGTCTATAAGCCAAACGCTCACTGCTGCATCACTGAGAGTTAACTGTCTAAATTTTTTCATCTGTAATAAAATGATCATTGTGGCTGCTCTACCATGTGAAACAGTTAAGTTAAACATCCAGGCATCCATGAAAACGGAATTTATTCAGCTTAATGGAGTTTGAAGTTAGCAAGGAGTTAGCTCGCTAGTTTCCATCTCAATATAATATAGCCTGTCCTGACTGAGAGATTTCTGAAAGAAATTAAGGCGTACAGCTCTGCTATCACTTCTGACATAAATGAAGACAGGAAAGTAAACAGCAGTGGCGTTTGTAGGGTTACTTTAGTTTGGCTAGCTGATATATAACGATGTGCTACATGATCGACACAGCTATGTTAGGGTAATAACA
This sequence comes from Pundamilia nyererei, assembly GCF_000239375.1. Taxonomy (NCBI): domain Eukaryota; kingdom Metazoa; phylum Chordata; class Actinopteri; order Cichliformes; family Cichlidae; genus Pundamilia; species Pundamilia nyererei. Next base: position 2,470,602 of record NW_005187417.1, read on the forward strand.
GTGAAGGTGGAGGATGAATGCTAACTTCTTTCAACTCGATAAAAGTTGCCGTGAGGATTCTCGATGGTCAGGGACAAATGCAATCGCTTGGCAGGATGCTGCAAACGGACCAAACTTAAGTCAGGAGAACAACTGAGATAATGATGATCAGCTATGAGGTCACAGAGGTCTTTAAAAAAAATACAATAAAAAATAAACACGAATTAAAAAAAGAAAAATGCTATACTTGGCTTTTACTTTGAAAAGATTCTATGGGCCCACCCTATAGTGCCTCTGATTGGATTGTGTTTCGGGGGTTAAGCTAAAGCATGACTCATGACGCACCAGGTGTGAATATGATACATTAATAGAAAAAAAAAAACTCACTCATTTCTAAATTTTGAGGGATCTGTACCACTGTGTGTGACTGTAAATATATGGCAATGCATTTCAGGCCATGTTACAGAGCAATGTGAAAGTACTGAAAATATTTACTTTCTCCAGGGACTAATTAAGTAACATACTACACTACTAAAACAAAAGTGAGTCACGGATAATATATTACCTTTTTTGACTAACGACCGTAATACTAGCCTTAGGTAGGGTTAATTGGAGCAACCCCAGCAGCTACCTTTTGCTTGCCCTTTGAATTTACTTAAGAGGCCGCTTATCCACTCAGAGTAAAGAAACTACACAGGCCCTCCTAAAATTATACATGCTGCATTTCAACTATATTTTGTAATAAACCTCATAGTCGTTCTACCAATATTTATTCATGTTGTTTACCAGAATAAATATGAGCAAAGAACATGGGGGAGGGGGAAAATGAAATAAACCAACAGATCACCATTATGCAAGCCAATCTGTGTTCTCCCAGTGTAAATAAGTGAAAACAAACACAATCATATGAGTCTAGCTGCAGTTGGGAATGACTTGCTTTTCATAAATAATACTCTTTCTTAGAGGAATGTTGATATAAGACAGATAAGGAAATAAATATAAGATATGTGTTATTTATCGCAAAATCTGGGAAATTCCTGTGTTACAGTAGCCAGGTTAGAGTACAGAGTCTGAAATAAAACTATTGAGTTTAACAGTTTTGAACTTGCCTTCTGCTGTGACAACTGTCTGCTTGGCCACAAGAGACGAGGTATCCAGTTGGCAGCGGGCAGGGAAGATAAATGCAGTTTGAGTTTGTGTGGAGACCACAGGAGGAAAAATGTAGCTTGACAGATCTATTAAAGCTCTAAGGTTAGAAAACAGACTCATATCCTACTGGAAGTTTTGAAAACTCTGCCTGTTTTCCTCTGTATCGCTGAACTTGGTGACCACCGCAGTGCATGCCGCATCCTGCATGAAAGCAGCTTAACAGTTTGTTGGGTGACCTCATCTCCACCACAGCTTCATTAGTGTTTGGTTTGCAGCCAATCACAGAGCTGACCTTCCTGTATTGGGCTGTATTGGCACAAGGATCAGGACTATTAATAGCAATGAGTGTAAAACTTGTCTTAACCTGCAGCGCTTCCGAATTAAAGGATGCATTTTATTTTTATGCTCACATCCACACATGTGCACTGCTCTGCCCCCTCTTCCTGTGAAGGAATGAAACCGCTAAAAGCAACAAATGTGGATTTTTAAGTAGTTTAATGCATTCATCTTAACACTATTATTAATATTGATATCATCCCTTTGGTCTGAAAATTGCTTTGCATTGGACGAATCAGATTTTACCCAGTCCTGCCTTCCAGTAATAATTTCAGTTGATCATACAGGAATAGATGAAACTTTTAAAAACTGTGATTACAATACCAGGATGTTAAATTATAAATTAGCTCACTTGCTTTACTGTGGCTCCATATGAAATTGAGGATATCTGGGCAGAACGCAAGACCGCTTAACCTTTTTATGCGGTAATGACATTGCATGCTTTGTACAGGCATCATACTTAAATGCACAGGAGCAAATGTCAAGCATGTTTAGCATTACTGAAAGCTTATTGGTTGCTTCTACCCATGTCACATTTTATTTTCCACCTAAATGCATTTTACTGTTCATGCTCATTATTTACAGGCATTTAGAAAAACCAGTGTAGTTAATTCATTTTTTTTCCTGTTCTGTTTCCAGTTTTTCTTATTTGTCATCATTGACACCTACGAGCAGTGAGGAGGTCCTACCAAAGGTGATTTACAAGGCCACAAAAAACCTCAAAGACTGCGGCAGGATGCGGGCCAGAAAAAAAAAGGCGGCCATGTTCCACAGTGACGAGGTGAGAGTCAGTCTCGTGAGGCGGCGTAACGAGCCACGGCTGCAGCGGGCAAAACTGTGATTTCCGCCCATTAAAACCAGAAATCACAGGCTCACCCCGACCATCGTTAAGAGGCAGCTGTGTCTTCAAGGGTCAGCGCTGACACGGAGGTGGACTCTGATAGCGTGTCTCCAGCTAATTGTGAGAGCACTCATTACATCTGATAAAGAAAAACATAAATCACAAGGCGAGGCTTGACCTACGGCTGGCCCCGGACGTTTGGTGGGGGGGAAACTCTCGGGGGCTGACTCAGAGCAGCTAAGATCTCATTACGTCTTTGTCTTGACAAAGAGCCAGCCGCATCTTTGATACTTCTGGGGAGGCCGCTTTCATACACGCTGGCTCTGTTCTGTGTGTTTGGATGAAAACAGCCTGAGAATGACACCAAATCTGCCACTGATTCTCTGATGCTGAGCAACAACCAGAGGTGAAAATACCAACAGTATCCGTTAGGAGTGGCATTAAACCTGCTTGTTTGATGTGGATCTTTTTGTTTCGCTAGGACAAACCAAAAGTCTGACTGACAGTGGATATAAGATTTTGGTATGAAATTAAGACCTGCTTTTTATGGTGATAAAGAAGAAGAAACACTACTATCAGCTGCTCCCTTATTCACAAGGGGGTCGCCACAGCGGGAAGCTCTGCATATTTGATTTGGCAGACTTTTATGCCCTTCATGATGTAACCCCCAAGGGATTTGTGTCTTCTCTTGGGAGTCAACCAGGGATCTTTTGCTTGTTAGTTGAACCACTACACCATACAGCCACTGAAGCCCATGAAAGAAAACTTTCAGTGTATAAATCTGGCATCGTGTTTAAAGGGCATGTAACAGTGGAAGATGATCAGATTTTACATTAAAGTCAAAGCTGCACTGCTATAGTATAGACAGTCTCCTTTAAATTCATGGATTCACAAGCTGACTTAAGTACATAAAGTACCATCGACGTCTGTTAGACAAGTGGCGCTCATGAATATGAAATTTCAGTGGTTCTGACAAAACAGCTTGAAAGTACCTTTTGTATCTTATACTCGAGGTGTCGTTGGCATCATAGCAGACAGTCTTGTTTGAGGGACATTAAGACTATCAGGCACTCTCTGATTTTGAAGATTTATCCTTCTGCGTTAAGTTTAGCATTTATTCACTGATTAGACTGAGGAAAAGATCTTCTTTTGAGCTAAAATATGCCCGTTCATACCATTAACTGTGCAAGAAGAGTACCGAGTGCTTTCTAATATGATGCCAAGGGGTCCTGACCTGGTGCCGATATGTGACAAACTGGCAGTGAGCCCAGTGTATTACTGCAAACACTGTGCCAAGGCAGCAGTACTAAAGGAAACTCTGACCAGACAGAAGCAGGGGAGTGGGATTTGGTAGGTGGGGGAGCCTTAAAATACAGTGTAGTGTTGCAGTGTGGGGAAAGGACTGGGAAACTATACAGTTTTGTGAGCTCCAGTAGATCTGCTTTCTTTGGTTGTGGTCATGTGGGCTGTGCTGCTGCTACACTAAAAACAAATCTTAATCGTAATAATCTCTCATTTTCCTTTCTTGCCCTCTCTCTTACATCTTTCTCTATAGTTGCTTCTCCTGTTCTCCATATATCCACCAGACACCATCAGTTTTTCCCACTGGTCCCAACCTAATTCTCCACATAGTGACAGCACACAGCGTGTTTCCACCTTCCTGAGTACACGCCCACTCACCTGTTCCCTGTTCCCCATGTCATGTTATCTTTCTTGCTACAGGCTCCCATGCTCGCCACCCTGCCTGTTGTCTGTTCCTGTCTACTTTCATAATCTTTATCATCAAACCTCTGTTACATGTGCTCGATTATCCGCACTTGAATGCACTGTTGTTCATACAACCAGCAAGGACAGCGGTTGCATATGTCTGAAGCCCATATTTCTGCTTTCTGAATAAAATTGTAATACTTATTATTCAGAAAGGCTAATTTCACATAAGAGCCAACACTTTTTTACAAATATATTATTAAATTTTGGATTATCACATTAATAATGCATCTGTTGAAAGTGTATCAGTTTAATCACTGATAATTAACAACACAAAATATTATTATGTTTTATATTAATCTGAGTCCAAAAGCTAACTAAATAGAGAAAAATACAAATAACGGAACAAAAAAAAGAAAAAATATTTGTTCTCATGTAGTTACATAGAGGCAACATCCAATCAATCCAATCTGTTAGACAAAAGGTAACAGGTTGAATAACCAAATATGTGTTGTGAACCGATATTAAAATTATTGAAAGCTCTGAATGAAAGATGAAAACATCACATATGTCAGTCCACCAATTAAACTAAATGACAAGCCCTGGAGCTGGGTCTGAAATGCCAGAAATTGCAGTTCTACAAGTGACAAGTTGAGGCTTGCTCCAGAAATGAGTTGATCCTAACTTCCATATTATGCCCAACTTTGCATCGGGATTTCAGTCTGGTACAACAACATGAATTCGGCTTCTGTAGATAATCTCTCCCTCCATAACAACTCTTTTTACATTAAAAAAAGTTTATTTCTCCTTTTGTGTTGAATATATAGAGCAGGGGTGTCAAACTCAAATACACAGTGGGCCAAACTTCAAAACTGGAACAAAGTCGCGGGCTAACGTTAATATTTATTGAAATATATTTATTCCTCCAGATATAAGAATGAATCTTTTCTTATGGACTCAAACACGTTTTGCTGAAAAACTGGATATGGAACAAGCAAAGCTTAATACTAAACAATATATATATTAGCTGTATAATACCAGTAGACCAGCTCTAATAGTAATTTGGTATGGCTTCGCGGGCCAAATGTAATTAGGCTGCGGGCCAAGATTGGCCCGCGGACCAGAGTTTGACACCTATGATATAGAGCCTCCGACGTAGCCTTCTGAAGAGACAAACTCTGTAGATGGAATTTATGCCTGTGTCATCATGATATGCAATTACATTTCTAGAGGGATACATGTCACATTACGGCGCAGAGTTTCAGAAGGCCCTGCAGTCACGATGTACCTACAGCATAGGTTTAACAAAGAAGAGTAAATCTCCTTTAAAGACCATGGCCACTTTGACCAACAGGTGTCCCGGAACAGCCAGCTGAAGCCAGTCTGTGTCTGTTTGGTCTCATCTCTGCTAACAGACATCACACAACGGACCCATCCTCCCCCTCTGTGCTGCTGGTGCCTATGTTCATCTTTTATATTGTTTCCAATCTGAACACATCCTACTGCTTCCTTGATAAAACCAAATTGCAAAGTTAACCGCAATGACTGACCAATAAGAACCCACAGCTTTCTGTGACTCGTGATTGAAAATGTGAATTTTGGCAGCTCCTCTCATTTAAGCACCACATCCGCCAACACAGCTCAAACGTTTCAGAGCATTTCACTTTTCAGTGACTTCACAGATTGTAGAATCGTCTCCTGTGTGCACACTTATAAAGAGAATTGGGGTAAAAAAGTGAAAATTTAAGACCTAACTACTTCATAAATTGCACACCATAACCTTCAACATGTTTTCCAAGCTGTGACCTTGAAGTGCAGCCGCAGCAGCGCGATATTAGTGTGAATCTCACGGTGCAGCACAGCAGACGGAGGAAATCCAACTGGCTCTCCATCTTTTTTCCAGTAATCTGCCGTTTCCTGCAGCTAAAACAACATGAGCAATCTGACTGATCTTTAACAATGAAAATACTTTGTTTCTATCAAATATAAATCTCTGGAAAACAAAAACAAAACACACTGATATATTGCCACAAAAGGAGAAAGAAAAGCTCAATAGGTTTTGTGGGTTTTGTTTTGACTCATGGTCATTTTAATAAAGTTGCATTCAATGTGCAATCACTTTCTGAAAAACTTTGTCTCCCTCTTTAGTTACAGCCTTTTATTCCTTCTGGGGTTTTTTTTTATATTTCCCTCCATCATTGTTCTCTTTCCTCATTTCCTTCCCAATCCCTTTGTGATTTGTTTTTCCAAGTTTCCATTTCTCTTTCCCTTTTTCCCCTCCTCTTTTCTTCCACTCTTGTTTTTTTCCCCCTTTTTTCCTTCTTTTCTTCTTTCCAGCCTCCCCAGTCGAGGCAGATGGATGCCCTCCCAGAGCTTGCTCACTGAGGTTTCTTCTTGTAAAAGTTTTTTTTCCTCTCTATGACTGTCTGGTGTATGCGCCTAGAGAATTGTTGGTTTTTTATGAAGGCAAATTTTTAATCTATAATGAATAGAATGTAATTTCTTTCATTTTGTGATCTGGAAGCAGATCAAAGAGACGACGGCTATTGCAAGATTACAAATAAATAGAACGACAATTTAGATGCACTTTGCGTGTAATGTTTTTTAAATATTTTAATCTTTTAGTTTAGTTTGTTACACTGTAAAATGACAGGGAACGTAAGCACTGAGGTTAGGTTTAGGACATCATTAATGACATAAATTTATACAAATCTGCACAAGCCTTCATCTTCTCCCTTCCTTATTTGTTTTTTGACAATCATTTAAGCTTGGTGGCTTTATACCTTGATTTTTTTTAAATATATATATCAATTTCATTGCCTTTCCTTTTACTTTCTATTCACACCGTCCCTCTTTTCTTCCCAATTTTCCTTAATTCCTTCTTCATTTTCCTGTTCCCCACATCTACTCTCTTTGCTTACTTCTAAGCATCTAGAAGATAAGGAATGAGCGATGGTCTGCGGCC
>NW_005187417.1:2485526-2486800 GCF_000239375.1 Pundamilia nyererei
CTGGTAACTCACTGGAGGAAACTTGGAAAAAGTATTTTGGCTAAACTTCCAAAAGTAGCTGAGTGGCTGAAACAGGTTGCAGCATATGAAAAGTCTTTTTTAAATTTTTTAGTACTATTTTGGTACCAGGCTCATCTTCCAGATGTGATTCTATCAGTAAAAATTAAGAGAGCTTATTTTTCAGCCCTTAAGTATATTTTAGTTACAAGGGCTCAAAAATTCTGAGGAAACAAAAAATAATAATAATTAAATAACACATTTTCAAAAGGAAACACTCAAAGGGAATTTTGACACATTTATGGATATGTAAGCACTGGAATTTTCCTGGTGCTGTGACACTGCTGGGAATCGCAAACACAGACTGTATATGAAAGATTGGTGTATTCATTGTGACATCACCAAATGGAAATCCAGTGAAATCCAGTTTTGAAGCCTCGGGCTGAAAATGGTTGGGCTGCTGCCATCTTTGTGTTTTCAAACTACACTTGATGAGTGACAGAACACTGAGTGACATTGCGTGCTAATATAGTTGTGTCTTCAGTCAAAAGTAAGCTGCTCTAATGGAAGCATAATAAAAAAAACATCATGCTGTATATAGTAACACTTGAAAGTAGTGATTGTAACAAACTCATCAGGAAACAGGTTCAGTAAGGTCACAGATCAAGTGAGATTTGGGGTCTTTTTCCTAGGAATGCCATTCACTCTGTGAAATAACACTTCTGCATTAGCATTACTTTCAGACCCTAAGCAGATATTCATCTTTAAATGCAGTGTATAAGCACAGTGCACTTAAAGGAACTTAGAGCCTTGGCACTAGCTTTGGTGAGGAGGACCTACAATATCCAAATATCTGATTTGGAGCTGCCAGGCAGGAGAAAAAGAGGAGGACCACAGAGAAGATTCATGGATGTTGTGTAGAAGCGTATAACGAAGGCTTGTGTGACTGAGGAGGATAGTAGAAAGATACCTATAAGGACTGAATGCTAGGGAAGTTTCTGTATGTACTCCTGATCCAGAAAGACTGCACTGCTCTGATATTATGTGGATGGGTATTGTCATGCTGCAACAACCACAGGGTGGGGTGCTGCCACAAGAATGGCATAAGTACAGGTTGGAGCACCTGATCGCGGTACCTCTGTGCAGTCAGAAGAACAATCGGACACATGAGTCAGGTACAGCATGGTGGCACTGATGGCAGGGTTGAACATGTACTGCTTTTTGAGAATCTCTTTTTAAGCACTTAAATGATGTACTGAAAAATAATAATAATAATA
>NW_005187417.1:2487821-2490036 GCF_000239375.1 Pundamilia nyererei
AAAAAAAAAACCTGAGTACTTTCAAATGTACTGTTTCAACCAAACAAATGTGTGTAGGGTCTTGAGGAAAGCTAGCATAAACAAATATTACTAAAATGCTCCTCTTAATACAGGACAGTTAAGATAAACTGTTCCATAATTACAGAAATGATACGAGTGATAGAAATGCCCAAACCAGAGTTCACAAAAAGTTTAAGTGCAGCTTTGTGTCTCATTGGTGATAATCAGCAGTCTGAACTGTTCAGCCCCGGGACTGGTGCCTGTTAATGGCACTGCATTACAAATGGGCTGCAGTTACTCATCCATCAAACTATGTGAGCGGGCGTCTGCAAGCCACCACACAACTGTTAGACTCCCTGTCCCCGGGCTGGTTAGCGACACTGTACTGTGGCATGGGAAACAGAACCAGGTGTCACCTCACTGTAAAGCTATGCTAATTAGCCATGCAATAAAAACATTCAGGGCAATTAACAAAGAAAAGGGGCATGAAAGGAAGGAATGTCAAACAGAAGTGGAGGAGGGAATTCAAACTGCGGCTCACAAAAGCGAGGAATGTCGGAGACTAAACACCGGCTGAGCGTGTGCTCCATGTGCTCCTGTCTGTGGGGCATTGTGAGGTTGCTTGCTAACCCCCCCTCCCCATCTTTCATCTGTTTAAGGTTTTTGTGTATAAGGTCATAATTTCTGAGAATGCTCAGACCTTCCACAGGGTGGCTGCTTTCTAATTAACTTTTTTTAATAAACTCTCCTGTCAGGCAGATTATTCATTTTGCTCCCATTAACTGGAGTTATCTATTAATCTGCAGGACACACTGAACCCAAGGGATAACGAATGACCACAAGATATCACATATAAATCTGTATACATATGGCATTTATTAAAAATTCTTCTGCATCTTCATAGTGATGACTCAGGGACATTACATTAATAGCCTATGAGGTTTTGTTAAGACTTTTTTTCCATTTTTCCTTCTCTCCATTTCCATTTGTTTTCATTTTGAAATTAAAAACACATCTCAAACGCACAAGCAGAGTAACCCAGTCATCATATTTCTCCTTCAGTACCCTCCATCTATGGGGACATTGCAGCCAAATTGAAATGATGACCTCATGATGGCGCAAGATGAAAGTAAATACATTTACTAAAGTCTTTAGGATTTATCCAGTTGCTGGCGTGGCTAATTCACCTTCTGGCATCTCTGCCCTGGCAAACTGGGTTATGCAGGAGTGCCAGGGGCTGCAACTCCAAACTCATCATTTTTCAACACACAGGGTTACTGTTAAGAAGGGCCATACATATATTTTTTTATTTTATCCCAATCCAAGAACTGTTCCTAGACCCACGGGCAACCTCCAGAGTTGACAAATGATGCCAAAATGGAAGTGGCACAAACTGCAGTTCCACCAGTGGCCATTTGAGGACTAGCTTTAAAGTTGAATCACTGACCCTTTGCAAATTAAAAAGCACATTTGGCTTTTATAGGTAGTTTCTCTGCTCAACTCTACAGGTTCAATACTCTGTGGTATAACTTTAGTATTTTAACCTATAGGTTTCCATATAAAAAGGTACCTTATATCTTACAAGCAACATTAATAAAGGCATCAGTCAAAATGCTGCTGGACACAATTCAGCTGCATCTAGAGTTAAATATGGTTTCAGAAACCATCATGAGGTCTTTGACACTATATACACTTGAAACATCCTATTCTGTTTTTTATGATTGAAATGAAAAGACAACTGAGTAATGATAATGAAATCATGCAGGCATCTAAGCTAATCTGTACTTCAATGCACTCTCTAGTAAGCCCAGTCTACCTTTAAAAAATTGCAGTAGCTGTCAGTGTAGTAATAAGTAATAAGTCCTCTCTTTAATTGCAATAATTGAATTATTGGGAATACCAACATCTTTATTTGCACTGAGGTACATCATCTGTTTGGTTTTTCTTTTTCCTTTTTTTCCATTTAACAGAAGTTCTGACCAGGCTGCAGTGCTCCTAAACAGCTCATCACACTATAAACCAGCAGTGCAGCTATGAATGGTGGTGGTATGTGTCTGCACAGGAATTTCCCTGCAACAAAACCCTGAAAGAACACAGCTGCAACAATGTAACGCAGTAAAATGGATTGTTAAACATAAAAAACAGGAAGAACTTCTGGATTCAAGAACATGTGTGTTTTGTAGAAGAATTTACGAGAGCTGGGTAAGAGATGGAA
>NW_005187417.1:2490539-2492471 GCF_000239375.1 Pundamilia nyererei
GTTGACAGATGTTCACAGGTCCATCTCTAGGCCTGTGTGGATGGGGCCTTATTTACGTGATCCTACATCATCACCATGATTTTCACACATCCAAAGTGGTTGACAATCCTCAATATTTTTGGTGAAAAATAAAACTGAGGTTGCTGTTAAACTACATTGTGTGTCAAAATTGAGGTCCACTGGCTAAATTTGACCCTTCAAAAAAAGAAAACATTGTGTAACACTTTAGGTTTTCAATAAAGTTTGAATTGCAGCTATTGTCTGCACAATAATGCTCACGCTGTGTACATAACTCAGACTAAACACACAGGTGCACATCCACGGCACTTGCAAGCGAGCTACCGAAGTATTTACAAAGTATAAAGAGAGTGTCAAGATCTAAGAGTCTGTTATTTCACTAGCCCTTCCCCTATGTGTTTTTCTTTGTCCTGTTTTATTTTGATAGCTGGTTGTCTTCTTTGGCTGTGTTTCATTTGACTTCCCCCTTGCTTGTTGTCTTGATTGTTGTCAACTGTTTCTTGCTACCCAGGTGGTCTCCATCACTCCTTAGTGTGTTTTGACTGTAAAAATAGCACTGTCTTTGTTTTGTCCTTGGTCACAGCAGGTTTCCTCAAGCCAAATGTGAGTGACGGACTTTTGAAGGCGAGTTTCAGTTTCACACAGCCCATATGATGGCAGTTGACTGGTCATGCTACAGGTGAACTACACCAGCAAAGACCTTTGTTGAAACTTCTTACACAGCAATTAAATTGAAGAAGACCCAAACAATTTTTTACATGTTGCTTTTACAGCATTGTAAAATTGTAATATTGTTTTATTAAATTCCTCAGTGGGTGTTATATTAAGCCTTGTGTATCATTATTTGGCTGTTTCTTGTAGAGCTGCAATCAAAATACACAATTTTTCTTAAAGGCTAATAAACTTTTGTTTGGTTTTTTTATGAGTAGTAGTGGGCTTTATGTGGATTAAATTGAAACTGCTGTATGTGACACATTTGACGAAACAACATGGTATTAAACTACGTGAGTCTGAGTCTTGGTGTGATTCTCATTTCCCAGAGTGGCCCTTAGGCTGTGCGACACAGCAAAAATAAGTAGGAAAAAGACCAGCTAATACTCATCTTGACATCCTAGCAGCAACATTATACAGCTGACACCTTTCACTACAGTCAAAAATCCTGAAAAAAAAATACAGGTGTCAAAATGAAAAGCAAGAGTGTCTGCTGCCGTCACACCCAGGTAAGGTAAGCAGTGTGTCTTACAGAGCAGCAGGCACCAACTATTGTAAAGGCCATTTACAGGAAGGTGTTAAAGTGGACTGGAATGAACACGAATGGTGCTCCAGTACCTTTGGTTAATGAGTAATTAAATAAAGAGTTTAGTACAAAATACACTGAAGCGGGTTCATTTTATATGGCTCAAATGTCAATAAAATTGTGTTTGCAGTACTTCAGCATCAAGCTAGCACCACAGAAGAGAGCAGAGCACAAAATGAGTAACTTTTTTTTGAGACAATTTCAAATACCTCTGAGTGCAGGCTCTTAGGCTATGTCCACACGTACAGAGATTTTTCTATGCGTTCCATCCACACGTAAACGGCGTTTTCGGTCACTGAAAACGGAGATTTCTAAAAACGCCTGCCAGGATGGATATTTTTGAAAACTCCGTTTTTGCATTTACGTGTGGACGAGGTAAACGGAGAAAATGCAGCGTCAAAGGTGTGCGCCTTTTTTGACGTTACACTGCGCCACATTATTGTTTTGGTGAAATGAATTTCTACAATACTGTTACTGTTATTTTACTCTCTGCAGTGTTTAAATGCTTACATATACACACACAGTTACTCTCCCTCCACACATACAGTGTTGCCAACTCCTCAGTAAGGAAAATCGCTATTGGCTGTCCTAAAAGTCGCTAGAAGTTGCTAAATGAC
>NW_005187417.1:2493360-2495160 GCF_000239375.1 Pundamilia nyererei
ATCCACACCACTGTAAACCGCTAAGCTAGCACATGAACACCAGCCGGTGTACCTATCTACTTCCGGTGATTTCAAAATAAGAGTTCGAACATTACATCTCCCTTTAACAAACAAAAACGTTTCCCTGGTAGTGAGACTATAATAAGATGTAAACAATATACTTCTCAGCAGCATAGCATATGCTGCTGTATGTGTATTCTAAACATTTTTTATTTATTTTTCAAACATTTCAACACTTCTTAAGTTTCCAAACATTTCAACACTCTCTTTAGTTTCTGCTGCATAAGTGTCTCTTTTTTCTTTTTTGGGGGGGGGGGTTACAAATCAAGAACCTGCCTTGGCTTGATGGCACGGCCGAATCTGGTCCGAGGGCAGGGTTCAGTCATTGTAGTTGGAGTGTGGTGGGGAGATCTGGTCTCTGGAACAATGTCTTGAGTGGTTTGCGTGTCATCACAAACGCCAGTTTGGGTGGGAGTGCGTGGCGAGGTGTCCTGGGCGCTGACAAGGTGTCGGCGATTGCGTCTCAGGAGTTGACCATCACCTGTTTTGATGTGATAGTTGCGTGGGGTCTCTGCTGGTTTGACAATAGTGGCTGGCTGCCATGTCCCATCTTCTTGTTGGTAGCGTATTAGTGCGCCAGCCCGCGGTGTCGGCAGGGGTCGGGCGGATGTGTCATAATGTCTTTTCTGACGAAGTTGACATTCCTCCCGTCTTTCTTACACAAGGCTTTGTGGGGTGACCTGAGGGCGGACCTGTGTAGTTGTTGAGGGCAAAATGGAGTGCAATCTACGGCTCATGAGGATTTGGGCTGGGGATTTAAGGCCATCAACAGGCGTGTTCCTGTACTCCAGCAAGCTCAAGTAGGGATCCATCTTGTCCTGTTTTGCTTTTGTCAGTATACGTTTTGCAGTTTGGACAGTCTTTTCAGCTAAACCGTTGCTCTGGGGGTAACGTGGGCTTGATGTAATATGCTGGAATCCCCAGTACTCCGCAAAACGTCTGAACTCTTGTGAGCTGTAACATGGTCCGTTGTCGCTTATGACTTTCTTTGGAATGCCATGTCTGGAGAATGTGGCTTTCAGCTTGTGAATCACAGCTGCTGTGGTGATGTTTGGCAGGCGCTCGAGTTCAAAGTATCTGCTTAAGTAGTCACAAATGACAATGTAGTTTTCAGAGTTCCATGAGAACAAATTGGTCCCCACAGTTTGCCATGGGTTCTCTGGGATTTCTTGAGACAGCATGGGCTCTTTTTGGTTCGAGCTGCGATGCGTTTGGCAGATGTCACATTTCATAACTGTCTGTTCAATCTGTTTGCTTATGCCTGGCCAGAACATTATGTCCCTGTGTTTGCTCTTTTCGACTCCAAAATGTCCAGTGTGTATTCGTTGCAGCATGTCTTTTCTCAATGAGTGCGGAATTATTATTCTTTCACCTTTCAGGAGAAGTCCATCTGCCTCAGTGATTTCATCACGATGGTTCCAGTTCTCACTGACAAGTTCTGGGCACTTTTTGCGTGTCTCTGGCCAGCCTGACCGGATGATGCGTTTGAGGGTAGAGAGTTGTTCGTTTTGGGCCGTGGCAGTTTTGATGCATTCCAGTTTCTCTGTGCTCACTGGTGCTGTCCGGATGATTGTGTGCACTTGTGTTTCCATTTCCTCACTTTCGCCACTGTCGTCTATTGACTTTCTTGATAGCGTGTCTGCTACTGGGATCTCTTTTCCAGGCCTGTGGACAAGTGTTATGCTGTACTTCTGAAGAGCAAGCAGCATACGTTGTAGTCGAGGCGGTGCCAAGGCTAGC
>NW_005187417.1:2497148-2503768 GCF_000239375.1 Pundamilia nyererei
CTTTGGATTTCTCTTTGACCCAATCTCTTATTTGTAGGAATTTGAAGAAATTTTGTCCTGGGAGTTTGAATTTTTCCTTTAGTTGTTGAAAGTCAATAAATGTATCATTATTGTATAAGTCAGCAACAGTTCGAATATTTCTGTCCTTCCATCCCAGCAATATTGGGTCAGCAATATGATAAGAGAGATCAGGGTTGCCCAATAAGGGTGTCCTTCTAAGAAAAGAGATATTTATTTTCAGAAGTGAGTGGTATTCCTGCCAGGCACAGAAGGTGTTTAATATTATCAAATTGTTTGTGAGCTTGGATAGACATTTTTTTGTACCTAAAAATGGAACATCTTTTAATGGTATGGGGTTCACCTCATGTTGTTCTATTGGAACCGATCGAACCTCACTCCTCTCTGCATGTAGCCAGATCCAAATTGATTGGTACTGGGAGGCAAGATAATAGTTCCTAAAGTTTGGTAAATTAAAGTCCTCCCCTTGAATATGGGGCCTGTAGTGAGGAGAGTTTGACTCTTGGATTTTTCTTTTGTCATATGAAAGAAGTTATGAGTTTGTTAAGCTCTTTGAAGAAACTTTTAGGAACATTTGTAGGGAGACATTGAAATAAGTAGATAAACTTAGGCAAAATGTTCATTTTAATAACATTAATTCTCCCTATAAGAGATAATGGAAAATCCATCCATCTCTGAATATTAAGTTTGGTTTGCTCCAACAGTTTGATATGATTTAATTTGAATATTTGATCCTCAGATTTACCAATTTGTATACCCAAATACGTAAATCCATTATTACACCACTGTAATGGGTCAGTAAGAGCTCTAATACGGCTATCTTGTATATTTAATGACATAATCTCAACTTCGCAACTTTGTACTTTTGTGTTACTCGCAGCAACAACTCCACCTCATTGTTCGTCTCATTTAAAAAACTCTGCTTTTCCTCGACAGTTTGCCGTGACGTTTCAACGAGCCATAAAGTAAATAAACGACAGACAGAAATGAGGCAGGCTGAATCTTCTTGCGCTTCACGCATGCGCAGTACTGGAAAGTAAGCGTTTTTGACCGTTTCAATGTGGACACACAACTCTGTGATAACAAGTGAAAACGCTAGTGGGGAGCGGGGCGTTTTCAGACGAATCTTTTTTTGTTTTTTCAAATCTATCCAGGCTAGTGTGGACGTAGTCTAAAATGGGTAGTTTGCAGTGTGATGATATGATTTACGATGGTGCAGGACAAACCATGATATCCTCAGTCACTGCTAGTATACGTCCTGGGTCACATCAATCATGTTTTTCATTAAAGCAGACTCTAACGATCAGCAGTGTAAAAAGGTGTATTGAAAGACGGGCATTTCCAAACAACTGGTGAATGACTGGGGAGGCTGGATATTTCACAGGGTGTGACCCAAAAACTACCAGAGGAGAGAGAGAGTGTATTAGCAACTACGAGGGTGAGTAGAAGAGAATATTGATGCACTAGCTTACTTGCTCAATTCCTAAAAAGGGGTTCTGGAGGGCTACTCAACTGGCAGGTGGAGATCTGGTAACAGGTGAAAGACTGAAGCAGGAGGATATGGCTGGAGGTTCTTGGCAGGTTGTCTTACTAGCAGTTAACAAGGAAGAGCCATAATGTCACCATAATGACAAGGACAAACTGGTAGAGAATAGTTATACCATCCAGCCTTTAAACACTAGACTCTTTATTACTCAGGTTGAAAAAGGTGTGGAAAAGATAGCGCAAGCAGGAAGACTGCTCTCTTGCAGAGCCAGCCCAACAACTCCACCTGCAACTTAAGGGGAACAGGTTGGAGGGAGGATTCAAACCCTACCCTGCAACGATTATAACAGAAGCAGAAATAGAGGAGAGACACATCACTCAACTCTCAATGGAGAATTTTGTAGCTGCAGTGATAGTGGCAGACGTATAACTTACAGGGGAAAAGCTTTTACAAGCTTATTTGTGCAGAAAATCTACAATAATTTCACATCATTTTCTGTTCATACATTTTTAATGTCCAGATTACTTTTTAAAAGTTCATTTAAATAACGCTTCAAAGTAAAATACAGAAAATAAAATAAAGAATAATGAAACTTCAGTGTTCAGATGCTTTTAAGCATAGCTGCTGAGTAACAGGATTTGCTTTTATCAGTTTGAATTGAAGCTGACTGTGTTCGTCACTTGCCAAATCCCACCTTTATCATAGCTAGGGGCTGGAAAGGAGCCATGATGGTTTGTGTAATGAGGTTTTTACACTGTAGTTGGCTGGAACACAGCCAATCACCTGTTCACTAAGAGAGCTCACAATAGAAATTATGTGGCTTATTTCTACGTGAGTTATTTCCTCGTGCTGTCCTGCTACACAACTTGAGTTCTCTCACCTGCCAGATTTCACTTTAACCCCTGATTACAGGCATGTGTCCCAAAAGGAAAACCACTTTACTTGCCTTGTCAGAGATCACCAAGTTCGAATTTAAAGACACACACACACACACACACACACACACACACACACACACACACACACACAAAATATATATATATATATATATATTTATATTTATTTTTTATTCAGACCCTTTGAAATAAATAGCTGGCCAGTAGCAACATCTTCCTTTAACAGAAAAAAGAAGAAGCTGCAGAGTCAAGATAAGAGCAAGCTATCCCACACTGTTAGCTGTGTCACCATCTAATTTACCAGGCTCTGCTGGAGCATAAAGTAGTCCACAAAAAAACGAATGCAGCAATTAACAGACAATTATGAAACAGAGGTCAATAGTACTTATGTCTCCTGAGTAAACAGATACGGTTCCAGTAGCAGTTATGCTGGCAAAGCTCTCTTAACAGCTATGCTCAAGCCAGCTGTCCCGATCCTGTTCTTGATGTATTCTTGGTTTTCAGTCCAACTAATCTAGGGGTTTTTCTTGGTTTATCCATGACGTTCTGTGCATATGTTTAAAAAAAGAAAAATATCCAGAATTTCCTTCATTTTTCTTTTTTTGAATGTGGGAGAGCGCCCACAGACTGGCCCCACCACCCCATGCTGAGGGGATAACTGTCACTCCAAGCTGAACCCAGAAGTTGGCAGCCCTAAATTTATCAACAAGCCCCAGAAGGAATAAAGACACTCATATTAATATTTTCCACTTTTTTAAAGAGCGAGACAAAGTGTAGAATGAGACATTTTCAGGGACGATACTACACAAGTACTCAAGTACTGTTTTGCTTAAGAAATAATTTTTAAAGTGTATTTCTTGCCTGAACAACACAGATTTAAAACAAGCTGTAGAAACACAATTTGCTTTTGCATGTTCTTAAACCACAACCTTGCTGTAAAAATACTCCCCCTCCCCCGACTCCGTGTGTGTCCACCTCCTTTACGACACAGTGTTTTAAATGATTTGAGTGGACACACCTGCGATCAGCTGCCGTGATTGCGGTCCTGTCGCTGCAGGTGTGGCTTTTATAAAGAGCTGTGTGTTTCCTGCTCTGTAAGCCAGAGACTTCCTTGATTTCCCCGATAAATGCATATCACCTCATGTGACCACACACACACACACACACACACATAATGCATGTGTGCAGAGATTTTATTTAAACTTTACTTCTATGAAAAGTGACGTTTGAATTTCCTTCATGGTGTATTGTGGGCTACCGGATGTTGAGCACTACTGGGAGGAAACCTGCCATCCAACCATAAAAACACTGTAAATTGGAGGAAAGCCCTTTTAACCCCGAGTAACCCCCCCTCCTCGCTCCCATCGTGTTGACTTTTTCCAACTTTTCCTCCTGCCCCTGAGGATCAGTTGAATTGTTTAACATCTGAGAGACGT
This sequence comes from Pundamilia nyererei, assembly GCF_000239375.1. Classification (NCBI taxonomy): domain Eukaryota; kingdom Metazoa; phylum Chordata; class Actinopteri; order Cichliformes; family Cichlidae; genus Pundamilia; species Pundamilia nyererei. The sequence goes on from NW_005187417.1 coordinate 2,500,985, forward strand.
TTTCTCTTTTTCTTAGAGGGACAATAAATGAACTTAAAAGTCAAACAAACGTTAGTACATTGAGGACGGAGTTGGAGACAGAACAAGCACAAGTGCTGGGGGGGGGGGGATGGAGCTGAGGTGATGTAATTGCTTGTTTAGCAGCAGCAACAGGATGGGACAGTTGAGCTTTTAAATACATGCTTACACCACTTGAGCTGATCAGCTGATTAGAGTTTGTGCCCTTTTATTAAATTGGCATTAAGCGTGACCCCTTAATTATCAAACCATTGATTCTCACAGATCAGACAGCAGCAGTGAAGCTAATTACACACAGTCAGACTAAAATAACTCTGTGGTTAATACACAACTAGATTTTTTTTCCCTTAATGTGGATGTTAACATGTTTAATTTGTTCTTAAAAATCAATGAAAACTGACTGCTAGACAGGACACTGTTTCAGCAGTTCAGTGCTTTGGTCCTTTTCTCCTTATCCCTGACATTTACAGACCCCTCGCCAGCAATCGCTAAATTTTTAAACAGCTTCCAGCAGTTTACATTAAGGCTGCATTTGTTAAAGGTTGATACTTCAAACCATCATCAACCCACTCTGGTCACCGTTCACATTAGCTGTAACATCTGCAGAATTTGAGGCTGGATGCTTTTGGAACAAGTGTGTTTGTGCATTCCCTTATAGGAATGTTCCTAAAGCATGGAAGGCACCTACAAAGAAAAAAACCCCACATGCACAGATTTTTAGTCTTTGACAGAGTAAACACTCCAGACTGCACAGTCCACATTTCCACATCTTGGTTTTCTGGAGCCAAAGCTTTGCCCCACATTTATGTTGTTGGGATCTGATAACCGTATCTTTACAAGCCCTAAATGTGCTCTTTAACATGAAATTTTAAAGCTACCACAGAAGTGATGTTTCATGGCTGTAAATTTAGTTTTAAACAGCCAGAGATTAGATTGCATAGCCTCTACCTTTAACCACAACCCAGTCCACGTCGCACTGGACTCACAAGATGGCTTGTTTGTGTTAAGCCTGGCTAGGTTCTGTGGATTATTGCTGGGCCACCAGGTGCTCTTAAACAACCACCTTACCCAGCTCTGGCAGAGTGGGAGCTGGTCCTGGAATAGACGGAGGGCACACTGGAGATATGTCTCTCATTTGCTCAGTGGACTAGAGTACTCCTAGTGAGTACACAAAGTGACCATTTTTTTTCTTGGCTGATCAATGGCACACAGCAAGCCACATTATTTGTATTATTTCTATTAAAAATGCACCAACAACATAAAAATGGGGGGAAATTAGTTTAGGTTGGCTTGGCAGGCCACATGATACCAATCAGCTACAGCAGCCATGCTGAGAAAAATGTTTATCCCTTGCAATATTTATGAAGGAGGAAATATCTCCTTGGATCGGCTTTCTATTGGAGCTGGCCTCAAGTGGCCACTAGAGGAACTGCAGATTTTACTTCTGCATTGACTTGGGATGCTTATGGAAAGCTGTGTAGGGCTTTAATTAGGACTCTCAATGTAATTGTGAGAAATAAGATCTTGGCTCAGAATCAGGATTAAAAGTCACAAGGTGTCATGTCCAGTCCTTTATTTAGCCACAAATGGATGTAGACACTCCATTAATTCAAAATTAGCATAAAACCACTGTTTGTGCCTCAAGTTATTCAGCAAGGCACTTAAGACAACATCAAAGTGGTGCAATTTGCCTCACTTGAGAAGTGGAGAAAAGGACTTTAGATTTGCTTCCCTCAGTCTTGAAATCATAAACTGAAAGAAAACGAAAAAAGTGTCAATTAAGAAGTCCAAAGATTTTTTTTAAAAACAATTTTTAATAGCACCACAATTAGCTACCAGTAGTAAATTATATAGAGACTGATAAAGTTCAAACATGATGAAATAAAATATTATGCAATTAAAAATATAATCAAAAGTCACCTAAAAGGTCTAAATGTTCCTTTTGGGGGGTACTTTTAAGTTGTGTGTTTACCAGAGTAAACATTCTGTTACCTGTTATAGTGTAGTCATTGCTGTCAGATTATACTCCATGGTATCCTGCTCCAGATGACTGGATTAAATACTTCTGCGTCAGTTTCATATTTGTTCTGTATTTTTGTGACCTTTTTAATTGTTATTTAGTCCTCAAGTTCATAAGTGTCAATAATAGCACTTCACAAATCCAGTAAAGTGTATAAAGAAGGCTCCTGATTGATGATTTGATAAACTGCTCATGAGTACCGAACCACGAGCGAGCCAACCAAACCGTGTTTCTGCCAGTTCATCATTCTCATGTTTTAATTCAAATTCAGCGCATAACAAGAAATGTAATGCACATGAACTCGCAACCACCTGCTCCAGATTTACTCACACAGCTCCTGTGACTGTTCCAGTTACTCTGTACCACTTTTCACCAATTATACTTGGGCGGGGGGTCGTCTCTGCTGCGACTAGCTGTTTGTGTGCGTGTTGTACGTGTGCCCTGTCTGTGAGATGGCTCCTGGGATCCCATGTAGTGACATTGTTGGGAATTGCGTGTTTCTGCATACAGTAACCGTGTGTGTGTGTGTGTGTGTGTGTGTGTGTGTGTGTGTGTTTTTGTGTGTTTTGTCTAGGTATTCCTCATGTTGTGGGGACCTAGATCTGTTTACGTAGCCACTTTTTGTGGACAAAAAGGAAACCTCTTTAAGGTGAATCGTCAAGCTGAAGATGTGAGCTATAGTTAGGATTATATTTAGATAAGTACTGGTTAAGTTGACAGTATGTTACCAGGAAACAAATGTAAAT
>NW_005187417.1:2504927-2508928 GCF_000239375.1 Pundamilia nyererei
AAAAAAATATAAAAGCAGCCAATGCAGCAGAACATCCTGCTGGCCTTTGTGCAGAACCACATGGCTGTGGCGCACTGATTTAATGCAACGGCTATTTTTTCTAACACACAAAACACAACACAGAGATACATGGCAGACCAAATAGGATTTGGGGGCTTTAATATAGAGAGGAATAACTAATGATCAATCGCAATTTTCCATACTGTGCTGCACCGCTACAAGAGGCAATTTTGCAATTATTGATTCCTTTTTTTTTCTTTTTCCTTTAATGCATGGGTTCTGCCCTGCAGTCATGTATGTGTCTGAATAATAGATTTAGCCAGTTTCAGTGGCCTTGAGTCAATCACTGTGTTATGCTCTGTGTTTTCATCACTCCCTCTTTCAGAGATCCCATTCATCTCTGAGCAGTCTACAGCGCAATGAATATGTTCTATTCCACTCAGTCTTTATTTTTAGGTTTGAGTAGACTTACAGATGGCCTACATAAAACTGAATAGGGCTTCAATTTAACAGCGGGGCAGAGAATTGGCCGGCGTGCCATTGTGTGGTCTCTATTATGGGAAGACGGGGGAGTTCAGTAATACAGCCTGTCCCCGGCTGTCCACGCACACGGCCAACATGATTTTCCATGATGATTTTCTGAAATGAGTTTGTCCTCGGGGTTTGCGGCTGTACTGCCACGCGGTTGAAGGTCACAGATTCTGAAGAGGGGTTGCGATTGTTTGGCTGCTGATATTAACGTCTCACTCCCCTAAAATGATTCATTTACCGTGGCCCGTCGCCCCATTCCATCTGCTCGAGCCTTCAGCTAAATTGGAGAGGACAGGAATAAAAGTTTTAAAAGGAAGAGTTGAGAATTAAAGTGGAGATATTATAGGGGGGAGCCCTCCCGTGAGATCAAATTAACACGAGTCTCACGAGACGTTCTCAAGACCAAGACGAAAGGAAAATTAATCAGGGAAATGAAGGGTCGTGAATTAGAAGGTGTCAAACTCATAACCTTCTCGTCTCTTAAGTATGTTAGATTTTGAAATATTTCAGGCCAGCCTTGCATCACATTTTAACCTCAGTGCCAGTCAATGTGTATCCCTTAAGCCCTTATTTATTTTATTCTAGAGGACATAACCATATCCCAAATATACACATCCATCAGCTGTTTTTTCCCCCCCTCCCCTCCAATGTAATACCCGGATCAGACTATGTAAATGTTTTGCCATATAAGATGGATACTGTTAGATTAAATCATAAATTCTTACCATGAGTCTGTTGAGACACAAGGCAGATGTCACTGATCCACTTAACAGCACCAACAATCAATGTTTACATATGTGTAATCACAGTTTCGTGCCTGAAGTCGGACCTGGAACTCTTTAACGTTGCTTGGCAGGGAGGGGTTGTCCTGTCCTTTTACTTCCCAGTCAGCAGGATGATTGTGCGTGTGTGGAGGCTGATGTTGTACTCACAGATGTGTTGAATTTGGGATAAGGCTGCTGTTTAACTTTGAAAACCTGACAGGCATCAGGACATCCACAGGAAAGGTCCAATAGTCTCAAATAGTCTGCCAGTGTAGGTGGGTTTCCATCCAGATGCGGCCCAAATGTAACAGACCTTTAAGGAAAAGCTAATACATGGCTGTGATGCAATATTAGGAACATATTTTAATTTAAAAAAATATGGCTGATGGCACAAATTCTGAGTACAACACAATAGTTAAGGAGGATAGTAAAAGCATGTATTTTGACCCGAACAATCCTTTGCTTCCCAAGTTAAAAATGTTTCCAGCTGTGCGTCCTCTTAAGGAGCTGACACATTGAGCACTAGTGGTCGCTTCCCTTTACAACACAACTGTAAGTTGTAATAACAGATTCAGACGACCTGTCCAGATGTTTCCCTGCAAGCATTCAAAAATGTTTTGAATGCTGTTTCTAAGAGTAGCTCCAACAAAGTAAAGCTTGTAAATAAGTTCTGTAAGGAAGCTCTGTAATCACTCATTTGCTTTCCTGGGTGTTTGGTTGCTGGTCTACTCTTGACGTCCACTTTCCCATGCTATCTAACTCAATGCTGACATAACTGCTCTAGTTCAATCATTTTCTTGCCTGACACTCCTCTTCTGCCTTTCCCTGTTCACGTGCTTCGTCATCTTTACCTTCACAAGTGTTTAGACTCCACAGTGTCCTTTCTTAATTCCTGTCACCTGTGGGATTCAGTTATGCTATTGTCATGGTTGGCTATGTGGCAGGCAAGCAGAAGTGGTGGACCCAAAATTGCAGGACTCTTGGAGACGGGAATAAACTGAAAACGCAGCTTTATTGCTGGAGGAATGATTCACAAAATAAAACTTACAAAAGCAAAACTCTAAACCGAGGTGCTGGAGGACAGGACATACAAACACAGCAAGTTGAGGGTACGACGCGACACTGACACAGAGAAACACAGGGCTTAAATACACAGACGGCAGTAATCAAGGGATGAGAGACAGGAGGGGAACACACCTGGGAGAAATCACAGCTGACGAGACAGGGGAAACTAAACTGAGCACACTCACATACGACACAGACCTTTACAATAAAACAGGAAACTCAGACACAGGGAACCAGACAAGACGCTGAACTAAACAGACAGATTCACAACCAGAAGGGGTGACACCATAGACAGACAGAGATACAGACGCAGACTCAGAGGCAGACCGAAGATAACACGTAGAACTCAAACAATAATAATAATCATAATAATAAACTGGAAAATGATAATAATAAACTTAAATGCTGGGTCACCGACCCAGGACCATGACAGCTATGATGGAACATCAGGGCGTCTTAATGCCAAATAGCTTAATAGAATTCTCTATTTTCAATAAATTACGTTCAGTTATTCTATTCTTTAATCATCTCTCCTTATTGAACTCTCAGTCGCATCAATTCTGAGATGTGGGTCCTGGGTTTTAATCCACTGGCCAGCTCGGGCCCTTCCTTGTCTGGGCAAGTTCCCTCCCAAAGTCCAAAGATATACAATCAGGTGTGAATGGGAGTGTAAATAGTTGTGTCTCTGTGTTCGCCCTGCAACAGGCTGGCGACCATTACAGGGTGCACCCCACCTGTGTTACAGCTGGGACAGGCTCCAGCCCCACCGCGACCCTGAACCAGCCAAGGAGACAAAAACGGATGCGGATGGCTTGATGAATATGAATGTGGAAGGAGGAGGAAGGAGAAAAGAGTCATTTTAATCAGCGTGATCCACTCAATCATTTACCCGACTTTCATTTTCATTATTAGATGAAGCTGGAATCCTACCAAATTTTACCTTTGATTTTTAAATCTAATTATTGAACTGTAACATGATGGGGACAAAATGCAGATGATGGAAAGAGGAGATGAAAATATACAGGAAAACAGCCTGAACACAAGTTTGCTGATTAATCTCACAGGTCCACAAGCAAACTTGTGTCCAGGCTGTTTTCATGCATATGTTTAGGTGATTTTTTCAGAGGAAACCATGTTGAGGTTTAGTTTTTAACTGTTCATAGATTACACCTTTCAATTTGGTGTTTGATGTATGTTTTAATGACTAAATGTGTTGACGTTTCAACAAGAAATCCAGTTACTATACAATCAGACTCTCTGCAGCCTTTAAAAACTCATTTTAAACAACATCTTGTCCTATTTTAGAATCATTTCAGCCTAATTCCCACAGAAATATTCAAATCATCCCTAAGACAGCAGCTGAGATGACACATTCTTCCATCAGTATGACCACATCGTGTGACAGCCTAACAAATGATTGATCATTGATTGGTGTGTTATGCATCTAAAGCTTATAGATTTATTTTTATTTTAACAGTGATTGCCACCACACACTAAACGTTTCACTGCAGCGGAACTCGCTGACAGCCTGACAGCTGCTTTACTGTCCACAGAGTTAGTCAGAGAGATAACACATGTGTAGATTTCACATTAGTGACAGACAGGTTCATGTCAAATATAACAACAAACCAGTATTTTTTT